>NC_133649.1:145615817-145787925 GCF_009905375.1 Apium graveolens | reverse complement strand
CATGGCATTAACTTCATGAAAGACTTTTGAACTCTTACAATACGTACTCGCGGGTTCATGGCATCTCATGTAACTCAAAGATAACAAAAGATACGCTTGATTTAATATATCAAAATGACAGGAATTGCATCGATATAGATATATTACTGTTTACAGTAAATACGAAGTCCGTTGAATCACTGCCTAGATAGACTGGTCTGGTCTGACTGGTAGGAGCACAACTGGAGCTCACTCGACTTTTATGGCAAAGTTTTTCCCTCTCTCGAGATCCTACATAAATAATAATCCTCATTATAATATATTCTTACCATCTTAACCTATTTACAACCCGAAATTAAACATGGATGGCACTTAGGCCTATACGCACTTAATTCATATCCACCATTATATTTTCAAATGTACACACGTAGCCACATAATCACATATCGTATATTAATACCAAATAACATCATATACACCATAATGCCACACTAGGCTTGGATGATCTCGACTCACCACTTAAGTCACTTGGTCGCTAACTAAACAAAGTCTTCAAATTTGGGCTTCCTAACTCAATGTGCCTTTCCTAAATTATCCAAAACCTATTGACCCTCACTTGTGCCTTTTGCTCTACTGACCTTATACTATCTTACAACTATGGTGGTCGACCTAATACTCACTTCTAAGTGTTCTAAAGCTATGTGATAAGTGAAAGTGCTCACTGGTGCAAATTTCAGAATGGTAACTAAGGTTTCTTGACTGCATTAGACACTCTTAAACTACAAGTTTTTCTTCAAAATTTTTACACAAAACTCTCCTGACCTAAGGGCATCTCACAAGCTTGATGTGGCTCAAAGGCCTGGCTTGGGCCTTCTTGGGCCTAAGCTAAAAGTTCAAGGTTCCCCTGTTTTTCTGGGCAGAAAATGCCCTGACTTGAATTATCTTGTGACACATGGTTCTAGCTCATATCCTATGAAATATGGTTGGAAAAAATTCTCTGACATACCCTCTAACTAAGGCCCAATTGGGCCTAATGAGGGCCTACCCATGACATGGCCAAATCTCCCTATTTCAAAGTTGCAACAAAACTGTCCCCTGCTGGACAGATTTTGTTATTCTACTTGTGCACCTAACCAAATGACATGCAAACCTCCAACCAACTCCTAAAACCTATTATATACTCCCCATACTAACTTCTGGTAGCTTGGGCCTCAAAGTGCACATCAATGACATGGTCAAAACTCACTCTAAACCTCAGGGTACTAAACTGATTTTTCTGCAGAAACTATAACTCTCATTTTTCCAAGGCTTTGACTTGACAAACCTATCTAACAACAACTCAAAACTTAAACAAAGACTTATACATGGTATTCTACTGAACTAACTCCCTTTTTCTCAAAATAACCTTGGTGAGATCATCCTTACCTAAGGTGCAACTATGGCAAAACAAAAGAGACTACTCTTTACAAATCACAAACCTTTATGCTCTTGAAGCAACAAGATATATATATATTTTTTTATAATAGATAACCACGAATTATTACCATGCAATAAGAAGTATAAATCAATATTAATACATTATTCCTACTGAAATTAAGGCTCACTAACAACATGAATCTAAATGATCAAAACTTCCAAAAAAAATCAAAAGTGATTTACATGCATGCATGCTTTCGGATCTTTCAAGCCAAAGCAACATGATTTCCAAATAAATTTTTATCATAATTCAACATGCAAGCCTAACATGGATTACAACTAAATGATCAACTAGCATGCAAAAGGGTTTTATCAAGCTTTTACTATAAAATTCACGTTATCATCACAAAATACACAAAAATGTAACAAGGCAACAAAACACCATTCATTCGGCTCCTATCAAGTCATGGCCGAATGGATTAGGGTAAGAACAACATTTCATAAGTGTAACACTCTTATGTCTAGTCATTCTTGACCCTATGATACTATATCTCATGGTGAAAGCCTTAGATTCACAAGAATCAAGGAGGTTCACTTTGAGTTTAACAAAAACATCACCATGCAAGGTCAAAACATAGGTTTTTCACTCTAAACTTTTGAAATATATATAAGAATAACATATAGGGAGTAAAATTACTTGGATATAAGATGATTGTTTGAGTGAGAGTTGAAGAAAGAAGGGGATGGGGCTCGGTTTTGGTGGTTGCCGAGAGGGGAGGGGAAAAACCGAGAGGTGAGGGAGGAGGGAGGGAGAAGAGAGTGAAGTGGTGGGGTGAAGTGAGGTGATGATCACTTCTTGGACTTGTTTTTATGCATTGATTTGACTATAATGTGATTGGGTTTGAGATTTTACAAGAGTAACCCTCCAATATAGTTAGGTAGATTTGCATGCAAGGGTAAAGGGGTAAATTGGTTAGCAAAATATGAGTTAGTGGGGTTGAGAATGTCTTCTTTGCCCTTTGATTAAATAGAAGAGAGTTTGCATGCAAGTTTATTCATGTAATTTGATAAATATGACAACTAAAATTTATAATGATTTATTTTTATAAAATAAAATACAAGTTCAAAAATTATAAAATTTATACCATAAATTAACTTGTATTTTTAGAGACTTTATAAAATCATTTTCAAAATTTGTGAACAAAATGCCTTTTAAAAGAAGATTTTTCCAAAGCTTAGAATATTCCTTATAAATCAAAAATAAAGAAATTAAATAAACACTTGCTTTGAAAAATCATATACTACCCAAAGCAAATTTATAATGCAGAAATTTTCACTCACACAAACGTACAATCATTGAATATATTTTCATTTGAATTAATATTATACCAAATTCACAAATAATATTACATAAAATGCCGGTCGTAACAATTTAATTATAAATATTATAAATTCCAGTGTTAACTTCAGAAATGGCTCATCTTACAATGAACAGATTAGTATTATCAAGAAAAAGAAATTCCTTATGTTTAAAAGAGATAATGAATAATGAGAATGGAGAACTAATCAAGAAAAAAAATGGAATCAAAAGGATGATAAAGAAATTTTATAAAATAGTCCAGGATATAAGTAAGTTGTGCCGGAACTGATATGAAAATGAAGTGAAATGCTTATAATTGGAGATAGGAATTTCATTCAAATAATACGCGTCAAAAGGAAAGATTAAATAAAGGTATTAGTGGCGAACTGTTAGAGAAGAACGTTACAAGGAATCTCATATCAGAATTCTCTAGAATTAAAATAAAGTCCTGAAGGTTCTAATGAATGATTTACCAAGGTTACCTCGGAGCATGAGGTAAAATTTCTCATTGGTTACTGCACAGAGTTGAGCTGGTGTCAAAAGCCCCGTATTGTATGGCCCAGTAGGAATCAAGTAATCAGTTAGAGAAACTTTAGGATTGTGGGATGAAGGAATAATGAGGTAGGGTGTATTTCGCGTTGTGCTCTAATATGGTCATAGAAAAGAAGAATGGAGGTATGAAGTTACGTATTGATTATCAGAAGTTGCAAGCCTGAGGTCACACTAAAGGCTGTGTTTAGAGTAAGGTATGGATATTATGAGTTCTAATGATATTATGTACCCGTTATTCCTGAGGATTAAATGAACATAGTATATAAGGAGTATTTGGATAATGTAATTGTATTTATTGAAAACATCCTCGCCCATTCAATGACTAAGGGATACCAAGTTGAACGCCTGAAGATATGCCCGCGAAAGGTTAAAAAGTAACGAACTACATTCTAAGCTTCAAGGGTATGAATTCTGATTATGAATGATTATGAGCTCCAGTTGTATGATTAACTACCAACCGGGCAAGGTCCATTTAGGGACATATGTCTTGAATAGTAAAGAAAGAGTGAATATCATTAAGGTTGCTGGGAAATTGGTAAAAGAATTTGAAAAGTTAGAAATTAAAGATTAGGTTTTGATTCAGTTTCTGGTTAATACTGATACTTACTTTGTTGTTAAATATCAAAGGTGATATTAATATAATGATTGATGTTGACTTTAGTATGGAATGTTGTGAGTATCAAAGTTCGTATTGATATCTAATTTGATATAACAGCAAAATGAGTATTATTACCAAGAGTTCGGTTTTGAATAAAGTTATGATTCATCCCATTCCAAATTAATATATTTTCTTCCAGATAGTAAAAAATTCTCGCTCGATGAATCTACTCGATAATGATTAAAAAGGAATTGAGGTAAACTATTAAATGGTGAGTTAAATCCAATTATCAAGATTTTCTTTTTAACTTCAAATTTTAGAATAGACTTAAGATATCTATAAACTGAAGACGCCAGGAGTATAGTATATGATTCATAGATGAATGAAAAGTACAAGAGACCGACTAAAGGTTCTCGAATATAATTGAAAACGATCATAGGTCAGGCTAATCGAACAGAAAGAGACATGAAAAGTAGAGTAGAACAGCTAGTTAAAATGGGAGGCGTTCGAGCACGAATTATTAGAATTAGAAAAAAAAGAAGATTAGTATAAATTAAGCTAGTCCTTTGAGACAATGAGATAGATACAACAATTGCGAATGAGTTGGCCTTGTTGTTACAGGTATAGTGAGTTCACAAGACACTTATATGTGTACAACCAGGGAGAGTAATTTAGCTCCAAATGTATGAAATGAAGATTGAGTTGGATTGCATGAGCAACTGATAGATTTGATGTCGGTAGGGGACCGTTGAATAGTGATTAAAGTGATGAGTTCTGAGAAATTTTAAGTGCGATATTCGAAAATTATCATTGTCTGTTCCTTAGCATGATTCTAGGGACAAAATCTTTTTAAGGGGAAGGATGTAATATCCGAGAAATATTGTGTAATTATTTTTATCAATAAATAATTATTATGTGAATTTTGGTGAATTACTTGACGATTGATATTAATATTTGGGTGTTTATATCTGATAAAATTAGGATATTTTAATTTTTAATTATCCAGAATAAAATATAGATAGTTTTGGTATTTTTTGGTAATTTTTGGATTAATATATGATTTTATAAGTATTTATAAAATTAATAATGATTATTTTTACGTAATTATAAAATTACTTTTTAGAATCAGAAATCGTCCCACTTCAACCGTTTGTGCGTTTTACAACCCGAAACTCTTCCGAAAACTACTTCCTAACCTAATCTGATAATTCTGAACACTTTCAGTATTTTGACTTTTTCGATCCGGGATACGGTTTGACCGGTACGAATCCCAATGTAAAATTTTTGATAAGCACATCATTTTATAAATCGATAACACTCGAATTCTCGGAAGGCGAGATAATATTACTTTATTTTTGTATAAAGTATTTTATAGGAAGTTCAGTTTTGATAATTATCCAAATCTAGTATTAAAATTGTACCGTTATATAGTTACTTAGCGGCTAAATAATCTATTTTCGGATCCGATATGTAAATGTTATTATCTAATTATTAAATAAATAAAACATGTAATGATTCTGTAAGCTATGTGTTGCTGTATTATTAATTGTGTTGATTGGTTGGGTACGAAGATTAATTGTATAATTAATTATTGAGCTGTATGAATTCATTTTTGCTTTTAAATTGATTTTATTGAATATTTATTCTCATAAATGCTAAAATTATTTCTAAAAATTATTTTTATTGCTTTATAATTTTATTTATAATTTTTAGGAATTTATAAAATTTAGAAATCAATATTTTATTAATTGTTTATCTTTAAATGATTTTCTGATTGCATTTAACTGTAAAATCAATATTTAATTCCAGAATTCTTTAAAAATTTCGAAAGTCATATTTAATTAAATTTGGAATATTTTGAGAATTTTAAAATTATTTTGAAAAACTTTGGGATTCAATTCACAGCACGTTGGTTCGTTTAAATCGTCAAATGCGGGTTCGAGTGGCATTTTAAAAATGATTTAAAAATCACGAGAATTTTTCAGGAATAGTTTTAAATTAATCTGAGATTTTTAATGTTATTTTCGTGAATTTTCGAGTTACGCTTACCCGTGAATTATTTGTTAAAATACGAAATCTCAGTGTCGGGGTCAGATAATTACGGTTGAGTCTATCCTTTTATTTCCCTAATTCAACCCCTCTCTTCCCCATCAATCTCCGGTCTCTCTGTCCACCTAATCTTTCCCCTCGCGAGTCTTTCTCTCGTTTATTGTCTCTCTCTAGTCTTTATCTCTCTCCTCTTCCCTTTTCTCTCTTTTCTTATTTCTTTTCTTCTCCTTCTCTTCTGGTTCTTCTGCCCCGTTGCTCTGTTCCGCCGCAGTGGTTTATTCCCGCGAGTCACTGCCATCTTCTTCTTTCCTGCTCGATAAATATATATATACACGTATGTAAATGTTATAAGCATGATGTTCCTGTGTTTTTCTTTCTCTGTTGTCGCCGCCCTCCCGGTGTTTTCCGACGAGTCGTGGCGCGTGCAGTACGCGTGGTTGTCCGACTTGAATTCTTTTAATGATTTATTTAATTTTTTGCAGGAAAATTAATTAAGGAATAATTGTGAAATAAATTATTTTGTGCAGGGAATTTAATTTAATCGGTAAAATCCGTGTTGGATGCCCGTTATTAATGGGAACCCACGACTTTTACCGCCGTCAGCGATGAATTCCGAGCTGACGGTAGACGATGATGATTAATTCTGAGTCCTAAACTATAAATAAATAAAATTAGTCTGTAAAATAAATTTTGAAATGAATAATAATTAATAATTGAATTCATATTGGTGGTTGGGATTGATGAATTGGATTGTGGATCGGATTGTATTGCGATTGTTGTCATGTTTTGACGTCGATTGGATTTTGACGGGTTAGTCCGATAAATAAAGGAAACGCTGCCCGATTTTCATGAAATTAATTCCGAAAATACGGGGACGTAACCTATAATTATCGGAGATGTCAAATAATAATATATAATTATATTATAGAAAACCTAATTACATGGCGTGACCAGATATTTTGTGAATAATTGATTACCCTGTTTTTCAAGATGACGAATATACTTACTTTCCGAAAAGATGAAGTTACAAGATACTCCAATATACTTATATCTCTTCCGAATACTACTTGAACTACCACCGTTCAAGTTATAATTAGTTTCAAAAGTTCATCACATAGATGAGACTACAAGATAAGACTTGAATAGATCCAATCTTTGAAATATCATTTAAAAGAAATGAAGTTACGAGATACTTCATTAAATCCCGATATATATATCCATATATATCTCTCATAAATTTCCCGAAAACCTCTGTCATGTAAAGTATGAACATAGTTATAATATCCAATAAATTTGGAAAGAAAAGAATTTTGGCATAAACCCGATATCTTGCTGATCAGGCAAAGATACCCATTAAGTAACCTTTTCTACTGTAGATGGATGAATTCCTTGCCGGTCATCACCCTGACCGCATTACGACCTCGCGCTAGACCGTTACCCGGCCACTCACGCGTGGATGGACTGTCACCCAGCCTCTTACACCTTCATAGACCGTACCCCGGCCTATCGCTTATGCCGACTTAATTAGATGGATTTACTTCCCGAACGTTGGGCAAGTAATCAAATTGTTTTCTCAAAACAGCAACCTCGTTGCGAATATAAAATACACCACAGAGCCGGACCCTCAGATTTTTTGAGCGAGTATTCAAGTCCCCTTCGAAAGGAAGATCTTAAATTTGAAAACGAGTTTTGGGATCCGCTCTAACTTTTAAAATCATTTTGAAGACTCGAAAATATTTTAAAGAATGTTTAGAGTAATGATGATTTAATAAAATAAATCAATCCCGATATATTAGGAAATATCTGAATATTATTATTTAAATAATATTCTCATAAGGATAATCTTTATAAAAATATTTGAAGTAGAAGTTTTAAAACTCATACTTGAAATGAATAATAAATAACAAAAGATATACTTATACGAAAGTACGATCTTTATTGGAATAATCGAAATAAGTTTGATTATTATTCAAAACTATCGAATATACCTTATTCGATTACTAGTTATAGAAAACTATATATATATATAATATATATTATACTCGGGAACTGTAGGATTTTAAACGCAGCGGGGCGTGGAAAAACACTTTTACACATACAAAATCCAAATAAAAGCATATAAATTGTGAATAAAAATTTGAGAGATCGAATCTAACCTTTTAAAATAATTCGGAGACAACGATCAGAGATCCTTAGCAGTTGCTCCTCAAGTGTGAAGCACTCCACCGGTATCCACCAAGAAAACAATGTTAAGGAGGAGGAAGGAGGTGGAGAGAATTGGGTTTTCCAAACTTTTTGTGTTTTGTGTTGGTTGGAATAAAATTAGGGTCTATAATAGTGTATTTATAGGAAAAATTTTCAGCTGAAATTTTCCCATAAATAATATTATTATTATCCCATTTATTATTCTCATTAATAATTAAAACACCTTTTAATTATTAATCCTTTTTCTAAACACTTTAGAAATAATTCTCTCTCTTGATTTAATTTCCAAAAATTAAATCCTTTAATTAATAATATTAAGAACTTTTCTTAATTAATTTATAATCAATTAAATCTCATTTAATCAATTATTAAATTTGCCAATTAATTATTTATTTCACAAATAAATAATTATTAGCCATTATTAATTAATTCCTCCACCATTAAATCATTCTCTTTTTATGGTGTGACCCTGTAGGTTCAATATTAAGCCGGTAGTAGAAATAAATAATAACAAAACTATTTTATCATTATTTATATAAATTCTCTAATTTATTAAATATGATTAATTAATTAATCACATTTATTCTACATCGTGAGTGATGCTTCTCAACATATCGCGACTATCCGGATAATATGAATTCACTGCTTAGAATACCAAGAACCTGTCAGTGAATAGTTACCGTACAATAAACTCCTTCTACCCTACAATGTCCCGATTAAATATAAGGCATGGATCTCGTGTCAAGCCTATCTAATTCAATCACTTGCTTACCATTTACTATGCGTAGTTCTATGCAAATTAGAAACTCCTTTCTAATTTCATTCACTCTGGCCAAAGATTCCTGAACTAGCATAAGTGGATCAGCCTTGAACATTCGCTTCCTTCACTGGAAGGGGTAGATCCTTTATTGATCATACACTATCTTCGTGTACAAATTCCTATACCCAGAAGAGCCCTAATAATTGTCCCTGGAGATTAAGAACTAAACCAAAGCATAGTTCAGTGTACACAAGATGACTATGATGACCACAAGTCTAAGGATACTTGTACAACTATCACTATGTGAACAACTGTTGACACGTGAGTGAATTCCATCAGTTGTTCAGCTGTGCGAGTCATGTTCAGTGAACTTATTCCATAATAAGCACCTACATACTAGCTATAGTGTCATCACACAAATGTCTATGAGAACAGACATCCTTCATAATGAAGCAAGCATAGTATGTACCGATCTCTGCGGATTATTAATTACCAGTTAGTAATCCTACGACCAGGAACTATTTAAGTTTAGAGTTATCATCTCTTTAGGTCTCACTATTATGATCTCATCATAATCCATAAAAAGCTTTACTCTAAACTATGGTATATCTTATTTAAACACTTAAATAGATAAAGCCCGTAATAAAAACAAAACAAGTCTTTATTAATATCAATGAAATCAAAACAGATTACATAAAAGTTATTCCTAAATCCTAATACATGATTGGACTTAGGACATATTCCTTTCAATCTCCCACTTGTACTAAAGCCAATCACTCCGGTATCTAATACCCATCTTGTCTTTATGACGATCAAAGTGACTTTCATAAAGTAGCTTTGTGAGTGGGTCTGCTATGTTGTTATGTGTGTCAACTCTAATTCAATACAATACAAGAAATGTTACCGCGCTCCCACTAACCCTTTTGTAGACGCATGGTTCATCTACGTTTTTGATAAAATCAAACTCTTTGATTGTCTCATCAAAACGAATGTTCCATCTACGAGAAGCTTGCTATAAACCACATATGGTTCGCAGCAGCTTACACACTAGGTTTTCATTTCTCTTGGAAAGAAAACCATCTGGCTAATTTCCAGATCTCATAGTCGTAGTAAGCAGCATTCGCAAGCAAAATCCGAATTGATTTTAACAGGGCTACAGGTAAAAGGTTTCATCAAAGTCAATCCATTGCCTTTGTTTGAATTCTTTTGCCACAAGCCTGGCCTTAAAGGTCTCCACCTGGCCATCTGCTATAATCTATCTTTTGTATACCGTATACATAGATTCCATTCTGGATTTCATGGCACTATGCCATTTCTCTGAGTCAACACTACTCATAGCCTTATTATAGGTCACAGGGTCGCCATCATCAATGATCGACAACTCATTGTCATTCTCAATGACAAGGCCATAATACCTCTCAGGTTGGCGATACACTCTCCCTGATCTATGAATGGGTTGTTCCACAAAAGGTTGTTCAGTCAGAACAGGTGTTTCCACTTGATCCGTAGTAGTTTGTGCTTATTGAACTTCATCAAGTTCAATTTTGCTCCCACTGTTTCCTTCAAGGATAAACTCCTTTTCCAAGAAGGTAGCATGTCTGGAGACAAACACCCGATGATCGGCGCAAAAGTAATACCCTAAAGTCTCTTTAGGATATCCCACAAAACTACATTTTCCGGATCGATATTCCAGCTTATCTGGGTCAACTTTCTTGACATAAGCTGGACATCCCCAAATCTTAACGTGTTTAAGACTCGGTTTCCTTTCTTTCCATATCTCATACGGAGTTTGAGGAACAGATTTGGAAGGCACCATATTCAGTAAATATGCTGAGGTTTCCAATGCATAACCCCATAGGAATACTGGAAGATTTGCATAGCTCATCATGGACCGAACTATGACTAACAAAGTTCGATTTCTCCTTTCAGATACCAATCTGGAGGCGTCCACTGGGAGACTATACCATTTACTTTGAGATAATCTAGAAACACTCCATTAAAGTATTCACCACCTCGATCTGATCGAAGAGTTATAATACTATGTTTGGTTGTTTCTCCACTTCATACTTATATTCTTTGAACTTTTCAAAGGCCTCAGACTTGTGTTTCATCAAACACATATCCAAATCCAGATCTATCATCTATAAAAGTAATGAAGTATGAAAATCCACCCATGGCTTGCGTAGACATTGGTCCACATACATCTGTGTGTACCATTCCTAGCAAATCTGCAGCCCTCTCTCCATGTCCACTAAATGGAGACTGCAGTGCCACTATAAAGTGAGATTTTCATCATCCCTTATCTTTTATTAGTTTGTAGTAAATTATGTCACATATATATAGACCATTATTTAAAGTACCACATCCATAAAGAATATTATCTCTAAGAATAGAACATTCATTATTCTCAATAATAAATGAAAATCCAGCCAAGTCTAACATAGGAATAATATTCCTCACAATCGAGGGAACAAAATAACAATTATTTCAAACAATAGTCTTGCCCGTAGGCCTATGTAAATGAAATGATTCTACATCTTCAGCAGCAACTCTTGCTCCATTTCCATCAGTAGAATCACCTCCTCTTCCTCAAGAGTCCTACTTCTCCTTGGTCCCTGCAACAAATTGCAGATTTGAGAACCACAGGCGGTATCTAATACCCAAGTAGAAATGACATATTCACTTCTATCATGAACATACCTGAATCAGAAGCGGTAGTCTCACTACCCTTCTTCTTCTTCAATTCTGCAAGGTAAACCTTGCAGTTCCTCTTCCAGTGCCCCACCTTGTTACAGTGAAAGCAAACAACTTTGTTCTTGGGGTCTTCAGCTTTTGGTGGAACCGGCGTTTTCTCACCTACTTTCTTCTTTTTGGAAGAATTCCTCTTCCTTTTCTTAGGATTGGAACCTTCACCAATTAGAAGAACAAAACTCTTCTTAGGGGGAAAATTCGATTCCACAGTCTTCAACATGTTGTGGAGTTCAGGTAGGCTGACATCCAACTTATTCATGTGAAAGTTCACAACAAACTGCGAGAACGAACTCGAAAGCGATAGCAAGACTAAGTCTTGGCTCAGCTCCCCATCCATGGCAAAATCAAGTTGTCCAAGACGTTCAATCAAATTGATCATCTTAAGTACATGGTCATTCACAGATGATCCCTCAGACATCCTACAACCGAACAGCTCCTTCGATATCTCATATCGAGCTGTCCTCCCCGCCACATCATACAACTCTTGTAGATGCATGAGGATAGTGTGAGCATCCATATGCTCATGTTGCTTCTGTAGCTCAATGTTCACGGAAGCTAGCATGATGCATTGAGCAACATTTGCATCATCTATCCACTTACGATACACAACATATTCATCATTATGTGCATCACTAGCAGGTTCAGTAGGCTTAGGTGAGTCAATCACGTATTCCAGCTTCTCAATCCTGAGAACAATTCTCAAGTTTCGAAGCCAGTCAGCATAATTAGGACCAATCAATTTGTGAGCATCTAGTATGCTCCTGAGTGATAGTGCAGAAGACATAACGTACAAAGTAAATCTGTAAATGATAAACACATAACAACACTTAGCAAATATTCGATTTTATTTTAAAACACTATATGAATCGGGTCTTTATTCATAAGTGGCTCCCACTAGTTTATCTAATTTATTCAACCCTCTACGTGAAAAATTAAGCATTCATAATGCTAGTGGGAATAGGGATCCTAGATTCCATTACACAACCCCGGCTGTGGCACGAAACGCCATGTAATGTTCAATAGGCAGATAACTCTTGTCAATTACATCTTATGTTATTCCCTAATCGAACTTTAGCCTCTTGAATAATTGAGTCACGGCTGTGGCACAACAAACTCAATATTCTAAGTCAAGTCAAACCCAACATTCCGTACAAATGAATCAGTCCCCAAAGGCCCACGGCTGTGGCACGTAAAGACCTTTAGATTCTTATTCAATGTACACTTCTCTATGTAATAGACAAGTATTTCTTATTTCGAAATCAAAGCCCTCGGCTGTGGCACGAAACGACAATGATTCAAAAATAAGAACTACTTTCTATCATGTTGGAAGGCTATGACCGACACAAGCCCGTTGTGTCATTGGCCAATTACTACTTGATATTATTTAATTTTAGAGGGATTATATTACGTTACAATCGTAATCATATTATAAAGAAATTCTTCCTTTTAAATTAAATATTTCAAATCAATAATCAATAATCAGATGATTCCCAGATCGGGTGGAGCATTGTCAAGAGGCGTCACTTAATAACCCTTTCTTACAGATAGAAATATGTTGTTGACAGAATCATCCTTTCTCTCATATCGAAAATTCATATTCAATTACGTGTTTCACAAACACAAGAATCTCATGATTGTATTCATAATATTATTCTTAAGGTTATGAAACAATTTCACTATACTAGGTTGTCTAACAAACGCCTTATGTTTATTTAAGTTCACCAAAATCTATCATCGCATGATAAACTAAGCATATATCACATATATCAACATGAATAAACATCAAGGTAGGCATGTTACATCATCTAGCACATTAGTCTAAGCATTATACATCTCTATGTATCACATGAAGCATTTAAAAGCAATTCAAACGATCAAAAACAGCTTTAAAACACTTAATGGAATATAAACAGTTCAAAACTTTTATATAAACTAAAATTGATCACTCCATTATATTCGTCTCGGAAAAACGAATCCAACGGTTGCACGCCCAAAACGGAGTTACGAAACTCCCAGAAAATCAATTTTAAGATCAACAGACGGGCTGTAACGCATTACAGGAACGCGTTACAAGCCCTGTAACACATTCTGGTGATGCGTTACACCCCTTTTAAGCCATTAAAGAGTGTAACGCATTCCGTGAATGCGCCACAGGTGTGTAACACATTCCCGGAATGCGTTACACCCCTATATTTTTTTTATTTTTTTTTCCGGAAGCCGACAGAATTTTTTCTCGCATCGATTTCCGCGCCTGTCAGTCTCTGATCTGGTCTGTCTTCTTCTTCCCCGTACAGTAGCAAGCAACAGCAGTACAAGCATATACAGATATATACATACATACAATTATATATATATATATATATAATTATTTAATTACGAATTTAATTGTAACAACTTCAAAAATTCATAATAAAAAATCTATACATCATAAAATTATGAAAAAAATACCCAGACGATCTACAACACTTGTAGAACCCATATCAAGATTCAAAATTATTCTGAGAAACGATTTCTTATCAGACAAAATTAATTCATGATATAACTTGTAAAAATCATAATTAATTCATACAAGCACATAAAATTCTGAAATTTTTACCACAGATCTATATGCATACAACCTATGCTCTGATACCATTGTAGGATTTTAAACGCAGCGGGGCGTGGAAAAACACTTTTACACATACAAAATCCAAATAAAAGCATATAAATCGTGAATAAAAATTCGAGAGATCGAATCTAACCTTTTAAAATAATTCGGAGACAACGATCAGAGATCCTTAGCAGTTGCTCTTCAAGTGTGAAGCACTCTACCGGTATCCACCAAGAAAACGATGTTAAGGAGGAGGAAGGAGGTGGAGAGAATTGGGTTTTCCAAACTTTTTGGGTTTTGTATTGGTTGGAATAAAATTAGGGTCTATAATAGTGTATTTATAGGCAAAATTTTCAGCTGAAATTTTCCCATAAATAATATTATTATTATCCCATTTATTATTCTCATTAATAAATAAAACACCTTTTAATTATTAATCCTTTTTCTAAATACTTTAGAAATAATTCTCTCTCTTGATTTAATTTCCAAAAATTAAATCCTTTAATTAATAATATTAAGAACTTTTCTTAATTAATTTATAATCAATTAAATCTCATTTAATCAATTATTAAATTTGCCAATTAATTATTTATTTCACAAATAAATAATTATTAGCCATTATTAATTAATTCCTCCACCATTAAATCATTTTCTTTTTATGGTGTGACCCCGTAGGTTCAATATTAAGCCGGTAGTAGAAATAAATAATAATAAAACTATTTTATCATTATTTATATAAATTCTCTAATTTATTAAATATGATTAATTAATTAATCACATTTATTCTACATCGTGAGTGATGCTTCTCAACATATCGCGACTATCCAGATAATATGAATTCACTGCTTAGAATACCAAGAACCTGTCAGTGAATAGTTACCGTACAATAAACTCCTTCTACCCTATAATGTCCCAATTAAATACAAGGCATGGATCTCGTGTTAAGCCTATCTAATTCAATCACTTGCTTACCATTTACTATGCGTAGTTCTATGCAAATTAGAAACTCCTTTCTAATTTCATTCACTCTGGCCAGAGATTCCTGAACTAGCATAAGTGGATCAGCCTTGAACATTCGCTTCCTTCACTGGAAGGGGTAGATCCTTTATTGATCATACACTATCTTCGTGTACAAATTCCTATACCCAGAAGAGCCCTAATAATTGTCCCTGGAGACTAAGAACTAAACCAAAGCGTAGTTCAGTGTACACAAGATGACTATGATGACCTCAAGTCTAAGGATACTTGTACAACTATCACTATGTGAACAACTGCTGAGACGTGAGTGAACTCCATCAGTTGTTCAGCTGTGCGAGTCATGTTCAGTGAACTTATTCCATAATAAGCGCCTACATACTAGCTATAGTGTCATCACACAAATGTCTATGAGAACAGACATCCTTCATAATGAAGCAAGCATAGTATGTACCGATCTCTGCGGATTATTAATTACCAGTTAGTAATCCTATGACCAGGAACTATTTAAGTTTAGAGTTATCATCTTTTTAGGTCTGACTATTATGATCTCATCATAATCCATAAAAAGCTTTACTCTAAACTATGGTATATCTTATTTAAACACTTAAATAGATAAAGCCCGTAATAAAAAAAAACAAGTCTTTATTAATATCAATGAAATCAAAACAGATTACATAAAAGTTATTCCTAAATCCTAATACATGATTGGACTTAGGACATATTCCTTTCAGGAACTACTGCTTATCTCTAGCATAGGTATTATGCAACTTATAAGCATTTGAAATGATAATAGAATATCAAGATTACGAAACAGGCATGTATATAAATATCATATCGCATGCTCCAATATATTGCAAGACTTTGCTAATAATAACCATGCACTTATCTCAAGATAATGCATCAATATATTACATCACAACAACAATATAACGGGTAGAAAACTTGCCTGAGTGTTCCGGGATAGACTTAAGCTTAGACTGGGTCTGGTAACCTATGAACAATAACATAATCCATAATTAGACCACGGTCGCTTAAGAAACTAGTCAAAACTCACTCATACCCTAACGGTCGCTTACGGTCGCTTATACACTTAACGATTTGCGTTAATCGCTTGCGTACCCTCGGCTTCACCAATTTTAATAAATTAACCATTACGAATTTTAAGGCGACTCTTTCGCGAATACTCTACCAACTGCCTAACCCACCTTACATAATTGTTTCATAATCCAATTAGTCTTTTAAGGGCCTTAAACAAGGTTTCAAAGTTAAGCGAGGGGTAAAGGTTCGTTCGCGAAACACCGTAACTTAAAACGGTTTCTTGTAAACCGTAAATCGGATCTAAGCGAACCACATACCAAAATGAAGCTTACGACATGATCTAGCTAAACATGGCAAATTTAAAGATTGGTCAGTGAGTTATCTGGTCTGAGATTCATGTACAAAAGTCTAAGAAAAACGGGCATTATGACGACTATGTTTACGAGTTTTCCAAGTTTCTCAATACACCAAAACCTCACCAAACATCCCACAATTATTAACACATCAAAACCTCAACTAAATAATACTATACCAGTCCTTATTCTCCAGATTCTTCATCTCAACCAACCACAATCAAGTTCTATTAACTATAACAAGATTCATTCACTAAATCACTCCAAATTCAAATCAAACTACTAATAATCAAAGATCATGCTTCTCATTTAGAAAACCAACCATCAAACTCACTAATAATAAAATTAAATGCTATGGTTTGAATTTTATACCTTCCTTGGGAGGTGTTTAGTTGCTAGGAAGCATTAGGGAGCCTCCTACAAGCTTGATATTTCCAGAGAAATCAAGAACACAAAGTTAGGCTTTAAAGTTTCTAAAAGTATGATTGAAAGAACTGTAAAAATTAGGGTCTTACCTTGCTTATTTGGACGAGACTTATGAAGAAGAGTTATAGGCCATCTCAATACCTTTCCAACGAGCTATAGAACATAATATTTGAGTGAGTATTGAAGGAGATATGACAGTTTGAAGTTGCTGGGTTTGTTTTGACCGAGAACTTTGAAACTTGGAATGGGGGAGAGAAGATGAATGGTGCTTGGTTGATTTTTTGGAAAGTTAAATGAATTTAATTGGTTGTAAATTAACCTTGCAAAATGTCTTGCTTTTGATTTTTGATTACATCATTGCTTGCATCATCAATATGCCACATGTCCACTTCTTGTGGTGTAAGGGTGTCTTAACCTTTAACCACATGTTTAAGCTTCTCTTGGAAGCTTTCTACCCATTCTACTTGTATGTGCTTTCCCCTTGGTCGTTTATTTGTTTTACGGTTCGTTTAACTCTTGTTCTCATTGATCGTTTGAAGGATCATATCAGGGATCTCATTACTTGGGTTCCCCTAAACCTTTTACAATCTTTTATACTCCTTTTATGATCCTCTCTTATAATCCTTGAATTTAAATCTTTTTTATCATGTTACCTTATATTCAATTCTTTCGGTGTCTGGTGGATTTTTGGGAAAAATCAAAGTGTTCGAATTTGGATTCTGACGATCTTTACATACACTTATATACCATATGGAGTACTAATAAGATCTCAGAATATCAATAAAAGAACTCCTACATAGTGTGGCATGAAAAGTTTTCTTAATCAGCATAATCAGCAAAATCACTATTCATAAGGGTTACAAAAAGTCCAAAATTTTTGGGGTTATTACATTCTACGTGGCATAGATGAAATCGGAAGCAGTGATCATAAATTTTATAAGGATGCGATCATGATCAAATTAGTAAAGCATTTAATATGGAGGCACTTCTAGACGACAGTTTGAAGTTATAATGTAACCTAAATCGTGAATCTCTTATTCGAATGGTTCCTGAAGGCATACGTAAGTGAAGCATGGATGGTGAACAACACTGACATTCTTTCCTTTAATAGGATGACATATATTCTTCTTGATTCCTGAATACGTCTGAGCTTCTAGTAGTAATAAATTATATGAGGCAAAAATGAAAGGAAAGTTATTGTACTCCTTCTGAATTATTTCTCTTCTCAAAATATTATTTCATGATAGAGACAAACAGTGTGGTGATGTGACACTTTGTCAAAATGATATATAGTATAAAAGAATGGCTATCTTGAGTACGAATATGGTTGTCTCCTTCATATCTAAATTCTCATTCATTCTTCTTCCTTCAATTTATTTACTTACAAATTCTCCCAGTTGCATTGTTGCAATGTTGTTCTTTATCCAGTTTTCAATCAAAATCATATTTACAAACTCTCCTCTTACGTAGAGTCTGTTCTTTGATGATTTCAAAAGAAATGGAATAATACCGTGTAGCAGATAGAATTACATGTCGAAAATTGTTAGGTCACACAACACTGTAGAAGGGGGTTGAATACAGTGTTTATACAATCAAATCGATTTTAAACACAAGTAACAGTAAACAGATATATTCAATAAGATAAACTCTGTTACAATGGAACTGTTGTCTCTCAGTGATGAACAAATATCACTAAGAGCTGCTAGATTACAATGTATAATCTTCTCGATAATGATAACACATATAGTGTAAACCCAAAGTCTGTATTTATATAGTACCCAGTTACAAGATAACTTCTATTTGATATGGAATATAATTCTGTCTCCTAAAATATATCAATCCGATATCTTCTACAAGTCTTCCAGTCTTCTAACTCTTTTCATGCATATCTTCTTTTATTTAGTCTTGATCTTCTACTGTAAATCAGCTTCCTTCCTTAACTGTAAGTCCTCCCGCATTTAAGTTCTAATATGACTATAAGCTCTGATATTAAGTTCTGACTTTCAGTAAGTCCTGATTTCAGTAAGTCCTGAGATGACCTGTTTGTTAAGATCTGAAAACTAAACATGAATCATATTAGACATGACATCTCAAATATATCTAACAATCTCCCCCAACTTGTAAATTATGCAAATTATACAAGTTAATAGATTTGATGATGTCAAAAACATTTAAGTACAAATGCAATAAGAGTTTAACTAGATAACTAACTACAACTTACAGTCCTTGTAGCTTTTACCAATCTCACTGAGTCAATCTGAATCCATGATGATTCTTGACAAAGCTTGATATCAGCTTTTCTTCTTTAATCCTTAGGACTTAAGAGAGTGTAGTCTTGACTTGCTTCATCTCTTCATTCTGACTTCCAATATGATAGATTGCAGGCCTTAAAGCAGATATATGGTTTCTTTCTAAACCATCATTCAGTCTTATTACCCTAGGATGAGAAGAATCTTCATTGTAGCACATACATTTCTCTTTCAGTATCACTTCAAGCTTAGAAAAATTCTTCTTTATTGGAATTTCACTTCCATCATTTTCAACAATATGTGGAATAAATTATGTAACTCTTGATCCAGAAATTCTTGCTTTATCTCTGATGGTCTTCAATATGAAGTTTGACCATCTCCTGGTAATATCAGACTTTGCCTCTAAAAGGTAATACAAGAATTGAAGTTCTTTCAATGATTTATTCAGCACATCTGATTCTGACATCTGATATGTCCTTCCATCTTCAAGAAATAGAATCAGATTTTCCTTAACATTGTGCTTGTCATGAGCATCCAGTACCACTTGAACATATATAACCTTATCAAGATGTTTCTGTGTAACATCTTCAAGCGGTCTGTCAGTCAATAGAAATGGATCTCTAGTAGCAACTTCAACTCCTGTCTTAATCTTTGCTTCATCGGAACCTATGCCAGCCCTGTCTTTTGGTTCTCTAGCATTTAACCCAATAGTCATGAATGTAGACAGCAATTGGCTTTTCTTTGGATCTGATGGTTTGACATTTTTCCACAGACATTTCTTTTTATCAGCTACTTCCATTTTGTCTAAATCAACTTAAGCACTGTCAGAGGTTGACTTGATGACTTTATCAGAACTTGCTGTTTCTGTTATAGCTTGCTGTTCTTCACTCTGAACAACTTGAACCTTGTCAGAGGTTGTCTTTGATTCTTCAGAAATCTTCTTTCTTTTCAGAGTTTGAACATCTTTATCTTTAGCAAGATTGTCATCAGTAACTTGAACCATTTTGTATACTGGCTTTATCAGAATTTGAGGAATTTTCATCTCCAGTGGCTTGATTAGTTCATCAACTTTTCCTTTCCCTTTGTCTTTGGGATCAATCTCAGATTGTGATCTTGTCTTGGGCTTTGATGCCTCAGTTTGTGACTTCTCCTTGATCACAATGCATTTTTCCTTAGGCCTTGGAGGTTTCTTTGCAACAGAAGCTTTTGGTTTTAGATTTTTCTTTTCATCTTTAAATCTAGCTTCTTCCTCCTTGAGATTTTTTAAATCCATTCCTGGATTATGTTTCAAAAATAATCTTCTAGAAATTTCCTCATCAAGTGTCTGAATCTTAGGATCCTTGTAGTAGACTGTTGTCTGCTTCCCCTTGAGCTTCAGAGTTTGCATGAACTTTTGAGAATCTTGACTTCCACCTTGTATCAGAACATCAAGCTTTGTCAGACTTTGCTCATCAGTTGTTGATATCAGATTTTGAGTTTCAGTACTTGCTATCAGATTTTGAGTTTGAGCAGCTTCCGAACTTGTCTTCTTTTGAGTAGAAGATTTGCTTGCTTCAGTAATTAGTTTCCTTGAAGAAACCTTGCTGCTCTGCTCTTTTCCTTGAACTTGACCTTTACCCTTGCTAGGGTTTCCCTGGTCATCAGCTTCATCATCTTTCTTCTTCAGTACTTGATCATTAGAGCATTTGGACTTAACTAACTTCTCCCCCTTTTTGGCATCATCTGATAGTAGTTGTGAGAGAAGAAGTTCAACTGAAGATTGAATTTCATCCAATTGAGCCTGTTGAGAAGCTTGATTAGCCAGGACCTCAGTGATTTGGGCCTATTGCTTCTCTTGAGTTTTCTCAATTGCTTCTACCTTTTCAAGTGTAACTCAGGATATGTCGATTCAAATTCAACATTTTTTTGTCAAATCAACACAAATTATTAGTAACCACAATTTTAATCTAAACATTC
This sequence comes from Apium graveolens, assembly GCF_009905375.1. Lineage (NCBI taxonomy): Eukaryota > Viridiplantae > Streptophyta > Magnoliopsida > Apiales > Apiaceae > Apium > Apium graveolens. The sequence continues at coordinate 145,766,665 of NC_133649.1, read as the reverse complement.
ATCAAGAAATACAGTTCAAGTAGATGAAGTAAAGATTAACAGGTTTCAATGAGAACAATCATATGCATATAATGCGAGATAAACAAAGACTAAATCTTGCAATCAAAAGAAATTTCATTAAAATATCAAAAAAGTACATTTTATGAAATTTGTAGATTACATGCAAAAGATTACAAGATAATCCTAGTCTAAGATTAGTTCCTCCTGCTGCTGACAAATAGCACTGCAAGACGGATGATTCGTTCTTGCTGAAGAAGAGCCTCTCTCCGTTCTTCTTTCAAGCGATCAAGATGGAGTTGATAGTCCATCTGAAAGAACAAGAGATTTATTCGAACCTCTTGTGGAACCAAGTTCCATATCTCATCAGGAATGGCAGTGACATGCCATTCCTATTCCCAGTCACCACAACTGAACTTGACGTTGAAGTTTTCATAGTTCATAAACATGTTTACACGAACCATTTTTATGAAGGAAGAAAATGGTGAAAATTAAAAGAGAGATAATGATTTTGTGTGTGAATAGAAGATGATTTGTCTGAGATGAAATGGCTATTAAATAGCCAATCATATATCAAGGGACTAGAGGACTGATTAATGATTATGTGTAGAGTTAATGATGCCTCGTCTCCCTAGACTGATGTGTAATAATAACAGTCAGTAAAAAGTTAAAGCAGGAGTTAATGGGCACGAGAAATATGTAACAATTACTCTGCCCATGCAGTTTTCCAAGACAAACACGTTTACCACTAACCAAAATGATTATGACTGTTTTTATCTCACCTAATTATATTCTGATTAAATATGACCATTTTAGTATTTACCACAAATAAGTCAAGTAAAGAATAATGCCACATAAGCATCAGAGTTTCCATTAGAATTTAATATCAGAACTTGACTATTATCAGATTTTAACAGTCATCAGAACATGGCTTCTGTACTCACAAAGTGAATGTTTGTATATGTGATTCTTCATACAAATACTGATTTGTTTCTTCAGAGTTTAATCATCAGAACTTCCAACAGAACTTGTCCTCATAATTTATGCAAATGACACTTAACTGTTTGTCAAAAACAACTTAATCACCACAGTAATTTTCATCATTCATATAGAGTGGTAGTGTGTGCATTCGCAAAATATCAGATAAAGATTAAAGTCTGATAAACTTCAGTACATCTTAGAAATAAGGCATAACTAAGAAAAGTACTTAAAATCTGTCATTATTAATGAAGTCTACTATAGAATGAATTTATGCAAAAATCCACCTCAACTGTTTGTGCTCATTTTATGCATCTTTTGAAATTCTTTTTTACAGTGGCTTCTCAGTGTAAGTGAGTCACAACTGCTTATCAGAATTTATGCTATTATCAGAGTATTTCTCCAGTAATCTGAGAGTGTGAAAAGTCACCAAGAAAAATTTATTTGCTTTTCTAATGCATATTACTTAATACCAGTAATGCACTTGGGTCTTCCCTTCCACATTTTTACTCCAAATCTCAAAGGAGTACCTGACTTTAATTTTCTTTTCTTCAGATAAGTGAGGCTTATCAAGCATGTGGTTCATCCTTAAGATTTACTGACATCAGAATTTGACAGATAAGAAGCAAGAATCTAGTTTGTGACTTAGTAATAAGATACACAAAGTAAATTTGACTAAGCTCAAAATCAGAATTTGCTTGTGTTAATAAGTTTCCACATAAACAACTAATTCAGACATGGGATTTTTAGTATGTTAAAGACTACTAGGTCAGATTCTAGCACCGTAATCCTCATTAGATTGAATAGTCACAGAACATTCAAATCACTATCAGAGTATATAGATTCACATCAGATAACAATCATCATTTAATATATTTTAATTTAAGAACATATTACATAAAGATAAGACAATCTGTAAACACTAATCATAAAGTCTGATGCATGAGAACAAAAACTAAGCAGATTTAGAGAAAGAACCTGAAACCATTCCAAGTTCATTTACCAGTCTTATAAAAGTAGCTTCACATAGTGGTTTTATGAAGATATCTGCTAGTTGTTGATCTGTTGGAACAAAATGCAATTGCACTGTACCTTCTATCACATGTTCCCTTATGAAATGGTACCTAATGCTGATGTGCTTTGTCATTGAGTGTTGAACTGGATTACCTGTCTTAGCAATAGCACTTTGATTATCACAGTAAATAGGTATTTTAGAAAATTCTAACCCATAATCCAGTAACTGATTCTTCATCCAAAGAATCTGTGCACAACTGTTTCTTGCTAAACCAAGAAACTAATCTGCCTCCAAGAAATTGGCAGCTTCCACTTGTGCTTTTCCTGTCTATTTTGCATCCTGCAAAATCTGCATCTGAGTAACCTATTAGCTTAAAATCTAATTCTCTATGATACCACAATCCTAAATCAGCTGTACCCTTGAAGTACTTGAAAATTCTTTTCATAGCTATTAAATGAGGTTCTCTTGGATCAGCCTGAAATCTTACACAAAGACAGGTAGCATACATGATATCAGGTCTACTAGCAGTTAAATAGAGTAAAGAGCCAATCATTACTCTGTAGTTAGTAATATCTACTGATGAACCAATATCTTTATCTAACTTGGTTACAGTGGCCATGGGAGTGGATGCAGTTGAACAATCTCGCATTCCAAATTTCTTGAGTAAATTTCTGGTGTACTTAGATTGACAGATAAAAGTACCTTCTTCATTTTGGTAGACTTGAAGTCCCAGAAAATAACTAAGTTCTCCTATCATACTCATTTGATATCTTGACTGCATTAGCTTTACAAACTTTTCACAGAGCTTGGCATTTGTATAACCAAATATGATATCATCAACATATATCTGTACCAAAAGTAAGTCCTTTCCATGTTTGAGGTAAAATAGTGTTTTATCAATTGTACCTCTGTGAAATCCACTTTCCAGAAGGAATTGAGCTAAAGTCTCATACCATGCTCTAGGAGCTTGCTTAAGGCCATAAAGTGCTTTGTCAAGCCTGTAGACATAATTTGGAAATTTTGAATCTACAAAACCTGGAGGTTGTTCAACATAAACCTCTTCTTCCAATTCTCCATTGAGAAAAGCACTTTTCACATCCATTTGAAAGACTTTAAACTTTTTGTGAGCAGCATAAGCCAAAAAGATTCTTATGGCTTCCAATCTAGCAACTGGTGCGAATGTTTCATCATAATCAATACCCTCCCATTGAGAGTAACCCTTAGCAACCATCCTTGCTTTGTTCCTCGTAATTATGCCATCACTGTCAGTTTTGTTTTTGAACACCCACTTTGTGCCAACAACTGATATGTTCTTTGGTCTTGGCACTAGGGTCCAGACTTTATTTCTTTCAAATTCATTTAACTCTTCGTGCATTGCTTGCACCCAGTCAGCATCTTGAAGAGCTTCTTCCACTTTCTTTGGTTCAGTCTGAGATAGAAAAGAATGATAGAGACATTCATTTGATGTTACAGTTCTAGTTCTGACACCTGCTTCAGGATCTCCAATTATTAAGTCAGGTGTATATGATTTGGTCCACTTCCTTGCAGATGGAAGTTGATTTCTAGAACTAGATCCTCTCCCATGATCCATGCTATCTCCATCAGCATTTTCTGATGCCCCCCTGTAGTTATGCTCTCTAAAACTTCAGAATTTGAGTTGGTTCCTTCAGGATTTGAAGAATCCGAGTTTCCAGAATTATCAGTATTTGGCTCATCAGAACTTGATGAATCAGAACTTGAAGAGCCAGTGACAGGTTCTGATGCTTCTTGAGAGTCTTGAGCTGTGGTAGGATCTTCAGCTTGCTCCCCCTGGACAGGTGCATTTTCCTTTGGAGTTGTTACCACAGTTTCAATGACATCAAAACTTAACCCATCAGAACTTACATGATCAGAGTTTAAGTCATCAAAATTTACAGAATCAGAATTTAAATCTTCATTTTCAAATCTCAGTTGATCATGATCATTGAAATCTTCAAGTCCGGTAATCTTCTTATCATCAAAAGATACATTGATAGATTCCATAACAACCTTTGTTCTTAAATTGTAGACTCTGAAGGCTTTTGTGGAAAGTGGATATCCAACAAAAATTCCTTCATCAACTTTTAGATCAAATTTTGACAGCTGTTCAGAAAGAGTCTTAAGAACAAAACAATTACATCCAAATACATGAAAATATTTCAGATTTGGCTTCTTTTTCTTTACCATCTCATATGGTGTTTTCCATGCTTGTTTATGAGTGTAGAATTCTGTGTAAAACAAGCAGTCTGTACAGCTTCATCCCAAAAGTAGGTTGGTAGCTTTGCTTCATCAAGCATAGTTCGTGCAGCTTCAATGAGAGTCATGTTCTTTCTTTCTACAACTCTATTTTGCTGTGGAGTTCCAGGTGCATGATTCCATGCTCTTTGCATAACTCTTCCATGATTGAATTCTTGAACTCAGTGCCATTATCACTTCTTAAAATTTTAACAGAATCTTTGACCAACTTATCCATCTGTCTGACATGATCAGTTAGAGTAGATGCAGTTTCATTCTTCTTGTACAAGAAATACACCCAAGTGTACCTTGTGAACTCATCCACTATAACCATAGCATATTTCTTCTTTGTAATAGACATGACATTGACTGGACCAAATAGATCAACAGGCAGTAGGTGATAAGGCTCAAAAATTGAAGATTCACTTTTGCTCTTGAATGAAGATTTTCTTTATTTTGCCTTTTGACAAGAATCACAAAGGCCATCAGGAGCAAATACTGATTTTGGCAGTCCTCTCACAAGATCTTTCTTTACTAGCTCATTTATGTTGTTGACATTTAAATGAGAGAGTCTTTTGTGCCAATTCCAGCTTTCTTCAATTGATGCTCTACTCAACAGACAGATTGCAGAATCATCAAAACTTGTTGAAAGTCTGGCTTCATAAATGTTACCATGCCTCTAACCTTTCAGAACCACTTTGCCTGTAGAATTGCTTACAACTTCACAGTGTTCTTCAAAGAAATCCACATGATAACCTCTGTCACAGATTTGACTCACACTTAGCATATTATGTTTAAGTCCTGAGACAAGAGCTACTGTCTCAATGATGACATTCCCAAGATTAATATTGCCATATCCCATAGTTTTTCCCATGTTGCCATCTCCATAAGAAACTCCTGGGCCAACTTTCTTCATAAAGTCTGATAGCAGGGCTTTATTTCCAGTCATATGTCCTGAACATCCACTATCCAGAACTAGGATGTTTTTCATGTTGCCCTGCAATCACAAAGACCACTAATGGTTAGTTTTAAGGACCCAGACTTGCTTGGATCCTTTGGCCTTTTTAAGTTTGTTAGCATTTGCAGCGGATTTAATTTTAGAGTTTATGTTAACATGTTGTTTATCAGAACTTATATCAGACTTTGCATCAGACTTAACACTAGAAGGAATTAAAGTAACTTTCTTCAAAGAAGGTTTTATTTGATAATAATCATAGTACAAACTATGATATTCCTTACAAGTATAAATGGAATGCCATAAACTACCACAATGAAAACAAGGATTTTGTGGCTTAAACCTAACAGACTGATTCTTAACTCCTGATCTAGGAGGTAAAGAGTTTATATTCTTATTCTTCCTGCAAAAAGAAGCAAGATGCTTAGTGTTTCGACAGTTATAGCATTTCTTTCTAGGAGCATTAGGAACAGGCATATAATTATTGCTTTTATTCACACCTTCCTTTCCATTCCTATTTTTCCTAGCTTCCTTTACCTTGTTGACATTCCTTATCTAATTCAGCTTATGCTTAAGCTGCTTCTTTGTCAATAAGCCTATGTTGACTTCAGCTGGTTTATCCTATTCTAATTTGTCAGAAGTTGACTTATCTTTGACTTCTGTCACAGACTCTTTCATCTTTTCAGAATCAGACTTTACAATTTTCGCTACAAACTTAACAGGATTTACCTTTGGCTTAGCAGTCTGTTTAAAAACAATTGGCTCAATTTGTTCCGTTCCTTTTTCACTTTTATTATCTTCATAACCTAAGCCCTCTTTCCAGTTTCTTCTACTTAATAAATTCTGAGTTGTTCTGCCAGAGTTAGTCCAAGTTTTGATAATCTCTCTTTCCTTTTCTAAGTCAGCTTTTAGAGATTCATTCAATTTTAACACTTCATCTCTAACATATAAAGCATCATCTTTTTCTTTTTTAGTTTGATGAAGAAAAACTAACTCCTTTTCTAAATAATCATTTCTCTTTTTATAGGCAGAATTTTCAGATGTTAATCTTTCATATGTTAAAGTCTGATCTGGTTTTAAGATATAATCTCAACTCAGTATTATCATCAGTATGAAAAGCATAAGTTATTTGAGGTACCTTCAATTCATCAGTTTCAGGGCTGCTATCAGCATTTGCCATCAAGGCATAATTCACCTCATCTTCAGAATCTGAAGTGTCTGTCCAACTTTTCTTCTTTGTGACAAGTGCCTTGCCTTTGTCACTTTTTCCTTTCTTGCAGTCAGGAGATATGTGGCCTCTTTCACCACAATTGTAGCATTTGACATTTGAGTTGTCTCCTCTGTCAGACTTTGCACCTTTGCCTTCAGACTTTTTGAACCCTTCTTATCAGAACTTACACCTTTCCTGGAAAACTTTTTTCCCTTTATGAATTTCCTGTAGGCTATCTTTGTGATATCCTTCATCATAAGAGCACACAATTTCATCATCTCTTCATCATCATCTATTTCAGATAAACTTTCAGTTTCTGAATCATCATCATCAGAATATGATGACTCTGAATCAGACTTTATGATGAGAGCCTTTCCTTTGCCCCTTTTTGAGGTAGCCATTTTAGAAGATTCCTCCTCAGCCTTAAGAGCAACTGTCCTTGACTTTCTTCCATGCCTCTTGCTCCTTTGATCCATCTCAAGTTCATAAGTCTTGAGCATACCATAAATTTCATCAAGAGTAGTTTCAGTAAGGTCATAATTGTCTCTTATGGTAGTAGACTTCAAATCCCAATTTTCAGGAAGAGCTAAAAGGAATTTTAGATTTGAATCTTCAAGATCATATTCCTTGTCCACCAGTGACAAATCATTCAAGAGTTTGACAAACCTGTCATATAAGTCAGTTAATGACTCATTAGCTTTTGAGTCAAAGTGCTCATACTCTTGAGTGATTATAGTCCTCCTTTTCTTCTTGATTGCATCAATTCCCTGGCATCTTGTCTCCAGAGCTTCCCATATCTCCTTTGCAGTCTTGCAATGTATTACCCTATTTGACATGACATTATCAATGGCACTATGCATTAAATGCCTTACCTTTGCATCCTTGGCAATAGATGAGATGTCTTCAGTTGTGTACTCACCTTTCTCCTTTGGTATGGTCTTTACTGGTTGATCAGCAACTACAACAGAAAGCTTGGTAGGCTTATGTGATCCTTCATTAATTCTGTCAAGGTATTCTGGATCTGTAGCTTCCAGAAACATAACCATCTTCACTTTCCATATGGGATACTCAGAAGGTCTCAGTATGGGAACCCTAATAGTTTCATATCGACTGTGGGTTTGAGTCTTTTGAGTTTCTTCAGTTTTGGTGGGCTTGGTCAGAGTTTGTGCTTCTTCAGACATGATTGTTTGGATCTTTACTGTATGTGTGTTAACAGAAAAGCTCTGATACTAATTGTTAGGTGACACAACACTGTAGAAGGGGGTTGAATACAGTGTTTATACAATCAAATCGATTTTAAACACAAGTAACAGTAAACAGATATATTCAATAAGATAAACTCTGTTACAATGGAACTATTCTCTCTCAGTGATGAACATATCACTAAGAGCTACTAGGTTACAATGTATAATCTTCTCGATAATGATAACACATATAGTGTAAACCCAAAGTCTGTGTTTATATAGTACACAGTTACAAGATAACTTCTAATTGATATGGAATATAATTATGTCTCCTAAAATATATCAATCAGATATCTTCTACAAGTCTTCCAGTCTTCTAACTCTTTCCATGCATATCTTCTTTTATTTAGTCTCGATCTTCTACTGTAAATCAGCTTCCTTCCTTAACTGTAAGTCCTCCCGCACTTAAGTTCTGATATGACCTTAAGTTCTGATATTAAGTTCTGACTTCCAGTAAGTCATGATTTCAGTAAGTCCTGATATGACCTGTTTGTTAAGATCTGAAAACTAAACATGAATCATATTAGACATGACATCTCAAATATATCTAACATATAGATACGAATGCAAGCCGATAACTGGTGAACATCTACGAGCAAGGAAGAATGGATACACCAACAACGTGGACGTGGAAAAGACATTAAGTCAGACAGTTGTTCTTGTTACAAGAATCTCATCAGTACGGTTGATTGCGTTAATGCGATGCCCTTCAAATCAGAAGATTTCGATGAGAAATGAATCTTTAGTGAACTGTAATAAATAAATAAATTATAAAATAAGGAAGTAAAGATGTGTACACCAAACAAGGGAATGAGTGGCAGGAAGACAATTGAAGATCAAGGAATTCTTAACAATGACTCTGACAGGGCAATTAATACGTAAAGCAGTCCTTCGTCACGGGAATATATTTGTCGTGAAGATTCAAGATTGAAGAAATCTTAACTGCAAACAAATTTTTGAACATGTTATTCAAGAAATTGTGAAGTTCTCTAACTTGAGTAAATGAGTATGGTGAATTTAACACCCATATCCAAGCCAGCGATGAAAGTTCAATACGGGAACATAGGTGGAGATGAAGGAATGATAATTCGATTGTGAATCCTTCTAAGAAGTAATGTTCTAAAACTTATTGAGTTTCCACTAGATTGAGAATTTAGACTATGCGTATTCATTAAAAAAAATAAAAAGATTAATTAATAAAAATGAGTGTATATCGTTAGCGATAAAGGATTTGTAAGATTAGTTGAAGCACGCAGTATAATTCTTCAAAAGTAATCATATTTAAGTATCACTAGTAAGAAATAAGGCTAAAAGATATCCTTAAGATGGACTTATAAACGAGCCTCAGTGATATGAATTGTTAATTGGAGCGCTTGAACTTCAAAGATAAGTTAAAAGAATCGCGAACTAAAGTTTTTGAGAAACAACAAGATAATATTAAGCTCATTAGAAATATTTTGTAATATTCTGCAAGAACTGAGAAAAGCATGGGTATATCAATCTTGTTGGTTTAAGAACCTATTCCAATTAAAAAGATACATGTTACGTCAGTAGTATATATGATTATCAGCATGATGTATTCTGAATTATGTTGAATTGACAAATTTGGTTGATGGAAGTGAATGGATATGATTATGGATGCTTGGGTTGATTAATGATGTCGGCTTGAGCCCGATTGGTAGTCGATGGTATAGGGGAAGTGTTGCCCAAATTTTCGGAAATTACCCTAATTCTAAGGATAAAGAAGTATATTTTCATTCTCATTAGTACTCTAAATGATTGCGATCTCGGTTCTTGGAAAAGGTTGTTATGACCAAACCGAATTTATATAATTAGTCTTTGATTCCAGTTAGCTAGTTAGCACTTGGTTTAATTGATCAATTAAAAGAGTTAATTGATTAACTTTATCGACTAATGGTTAGTTAAATGGAGATTGATTCCAATTAGATTGAGTCAAGCTCTGACAAGATTTTCAGATTCAAAATCAAAGCAATTAAGAATTTGGAGGAAGAAAAGATCTTAGTATAAATCGGAAATTTAGTAGAATCAACGTGATGTTACTACAAGCTTGTGCGAGGTTTTATCTAGATGAATAGGCCTGTTCCATAAACAAGAAGAGCGTTTTCAAGAACTGAAGTTTCAAGACAAAAGAAAGAGATTTTATCATCTGTAATGGCGTTCCAGGAAGGACTTGAATGTATACCCATATCGAATGACGATTAAATGGAAACTACTGTAAATAGTGAAGGAAAGCCCTACCATTTGATTGATTCAAGTTCCGTGCTGCTCACCGCTCCTCGAGGCCAAGGACGGGGTCGAACCGAAAACTCCCAAATACAAGTATCCGATGCAAGACAGAGACTGACAAAATCCGCAGGTGAACTCAGGAAAAGAAATGTTGATCGATTGCCAAATATGAGATTAGTGATGATTTAAGTGAGGTTAAGAAGATAACTACCGATGAATTTTGATGATTCTGTTAGTAAGAATTTAAATATTATAAATAAAAGCCTTCATTCCAGTGTTAACTCCAGAAATGGCTCATCTAATAATGAACAGATTAGTATTATCAAGAAAAAGAAATTCCTTATGTTTAAAAGAGATAATGAATAATGATAATGGAGAACTAATCAAGAAAAAAAATGGAATTAAAAGGATGATAAAGAAATTTTATAAAATAGTCCATGATATAAGTAAGTTGTGAACGTCAGTTGTGCCAGAACTGATATGAAAATGAAGTGAAACGCTGATAATTGGAGATAAGAATTTCATTCAAATAATACGCGTCAAAAGGAAAGATTAAACAAAGGTATTAGTGGTGAACTGTTAGAGAAGAACGTTACAAGGAATCTCATATCGGAATTCTCTAGAATTAAAATGAAGTCCCGAAGGTTCTAACGAATGATTTACCAAGGTTACCTCGGAGCATGAGGTAAAATTTCTCATTGGTTACTGCATAGAGTTGAGCTGGTGTCAAAAGCCCCGTATTGTATGGCCCAGTAGGAATCAAGTAATCAGTTATAGAAACTTTAGGATTATGGGATGAAGGAATAAAGAGGTAGGGTGTACTTAGAAAAGAAGAATGGAGGTATGAAGTTACGTATTGATTATCAGAAGTTGCAAGCCTGAGGACACACTAAAGGCTGTATTTAGAGTAAGGTATGGATATTATGAGTTCTAATGATATTATGTACCCGTCATTCCTGAGGATTAAATGAAGATAGTATATAAGGAGTATTTGGATAATGTAATTTTATTTATTGATAATATCCTCGCCCATTCAAGGACTAAGAGAGACCAAGTTGAACGCCTGAAGATATGCCTGCGAAGGATTGAAAAGTAACGAACTGCATTCTAAGCTTTAAAGGTATGAATTCTGATCATGATTGATTATGAGCTCTAGTTGTATGATTAATTACCAACCGGGCAAGGTCCATTTAGGGACAGATGTCTTGAATAGTAAAGAAAGAGTGAATATCATTAAGGTTGCTGGGGAATTGGTAAAGGAATTTGAAAAGTTAGAAATTAAAGATTAGGTTTTGATTCAGTTTCTGGTTTATGCTGATACTTACTTTGTTATTAAATATCAAAGGTGGTATTAATATAGATGATTGATGTTGACTTTAGTATGGAATGTTGTGAGCATCAAAGTTCGTATTGATATCTAATTTGATATAACAACAAAATGAGTATTATTACCAAGAGTTCGGTTTTAAATAAAGTTATGATTCATCCCATTCCAAATTAATATATTTTCTTCCAGATAGTAAAAGATTCTTGCTCGATGAATCCACTCGATAATGATTAAAAAGGAATTGAGGTATACTATTAAGTGGTGAGTTAAATCCAATTTTCGAGATTTTCTTTTTAACTTCAAATTTTAGAATAGACTTAAGATATCTATAAACTAAAGACGTCAGGAGTACAATATATGATTCATAGATGAATGAAAAGTACAGGAGACCGGCTAAAGGTTCTCGAATACGATTGAAAATGATCATAGGTCAGGATAATCGAACAGAAATAGACATGGAAAGTAGAGTAGAAAAGCCAGTTAAAATGGGAGGCGTTCATGAGCACGAATTATTAGAATTAGAAAAAAAAATATTAGTATAAATTAAGTTAGTCCTTTGAGACAATGAGATAGATACAATGATTGCGAATGAATTGGCCTTGTTGTTACAGGTATAGTGAGTTCACAAGACACTTATATGTGTACAACCAGGGAGAGTAATTTAGCTCAAAATGTATGAAGTGAAGATTGAGTTGGGTTGCATGAGCAACTGATAGATTTGATGTCGGTAGGGGACCGTTGAATAGTGATAAAAGTGATGAGTTCTGAGAAATTTTAAGTGCGATATTCGAAAATTATCATTTTCTGTTCCTTAGCATGATTCTAGGGACAGATTCTTTTTAAGGGGGAAGGATGTAATATCCGAGAAATATCGTGTAATTATTTTTATCAATAAATAATTATTATATGATTATTATGTGAATTTTGGTGAATTACTTGGTGATTGATATTAATATTTGGGTGTTTATATCTGATAAAATTAGGATATTTTAATTTTTAATTATCCAAAATAAAATATAGATAGTTTTGGTATTTTTCTAGTAATTTTTGGATTAATAATGATTATTTTTACGTAATTATAAAATTACTTTTTAAAGTCAGAAATCGTCCCACTTCAACCCTTTTTGCATTTTACAACCCGAAACACTTCTGAAAGCTCCTTCCTAACCTAATCTGATAATTCTGAACACTTTCCAGATTTTGAATTTTTCGATTCGGGATACGGTTTGACCGGTACGACTCCCAATGTAAAATTTTTGATACGCAAATCATTTTATAAATCGATAACACTTGAATTCTCGGAAGGCGAGATAATATTACTTTATTTTTGTATAAAGTATTTTATAGGAAGTTCAGTTTTGATAATTATCCAAATCTAGTATTAAAATTGTATCGTTATATAGTTACTTAGCGGCTAAATAATCTATTTTCGGATCCGATATGTAAATGTAATTATCGAATTATTAAATAAATAAAACATGCAATGGTCTCATCAGCTATATGTTGTATTATTAATTGTGTTGATTGGTTGGGTACGAAGATTAATTGTATAATTAATTATTGAGTTGTATGAATTCATTTTTATTTTTAAATTGATTTTATTGAATATTTATTCTAATAAATGCTAAAATTGTTTCTAAAAATTATTTTTATTGCTTTATAATTTTATTTATTATTTTTAGGAATTTATAAAATTTAGAAATTAATATTTTATTAATTATTTATCTTTAAATGATTTTCTGATTGTATTTAATTGTAAAATTAGTATTTAATTCCAGAATTTTTTAAAAATTTCGAAAGTCATATTTAATTAAGTTTGGAATATTTCTAAAATTTTAAATTTTTTTTTGAAAAATTTTGGGATTCAATTCACAGCGCGTTGGTTCGTTTAAATCGTCAAATGCGGGTTCGAGTGGCGTTTTAAAAATGATTTAAAAATCACGAGAATTTTTCAGGAATAGTTTTAAATTAATCTGAGATTTTTAATGTTATTTTCGTGAATTTTTGAGTTACGCTTACCCGTGAATTATTCGTTATAATACGAAATCTCAGTGTCGGGGTCAGATAATTACGATTGAGTCTATCCTTTTATTTCCCTATATCAACCCCTCTCTTCCCCATCAATCTTGTGGCGCCCTCCAAACCCGGGTCAGAAGTTTGGGGTCCACACACACACCTTAATTATAACCTGCTTATAACAATAATAAAGATAATAATAATATATGCAATGACCCTACTTACCAACCACCACGGACCGCAACAGGTTAAAGTATGCACACAAGCCAAACACACTAATATATTACAAACCGTTCAAATCCCAACTATTTCAAATTCAAACTGAGTATTAAACATTATTACAAACTTTTACAAACTTAAATTATTCCAAAAGAAGCCTACTAGCTCAGCTTTCTCAACCGGAACCCCTAGCTCTCGCGCTGGACTGGGGATCCTCTCTACCAACTGGTTCCTTTTTAACTGGAAAGAATATAAATAACATCGCACGAATGAGCTAACTAACTCAGCAAGTCACAATGACAAAACTGAGAATAATGATCATCAGGTGAATATGTTTATGATATCAAGTAAATAATGGATTATGATTTAGAATTGGATATTATACTTTTAATTTAAAAACCAAGGTTAGGCTGCTGATCAGTCACGCACTAACCCCGAGCAAGGCACACATCATTGCTCTAACTACTGGATCCAAGGCACACATTGGCCTAACTTGACCATTATATGGTCTGACCACGAATCTGGTCCACAATTTTATAAAAACAATCCAATTCTATCATAATAACAGAATATGCAATAGTAAACAATAACCGAAATCATTAACAACAATAAATGTTTAACAATGAAAGGGTTTCAATCCTTGTAAGGATCAATAAGGCAATTTAAAAGCTTGGATGCTGGGTAATGAAAGAATTGGATAATAAAGGAATCAACGTTTCAAGGTTTCAAGGATTCGATCTTTCAAAGTATAAGATACCATGGGTTGAGTATATAATAGTTCATTTCAGTGTTTGGTATTTAGTTTGTATGTATTTGTAAAGTAGTATCGTAGATTTGTGGTTCTTGTTTGGGTATACAATAATCAATGGATTAGAAAGAATATGATTCATGGCTCAAGGACAATAACTGAAATCAGGATTTAGGTTTCTGTGCTTCAAAGCACTTGCAATATCACAGGATTATCAAGTACTACAATATCTCGAGAAAGTTCAGAACACTTGCCTGGTATTAGCTTACTACACTGCACTCGCTTCCAATCACAACCGTTTTACTTCTCAACTACCTGTTCCCCTTTCCTACGTCTTGCCTCTTCTGCTCACATATCATAAGCATCTATCAATAATTTACTCATGGAATTCTATTCAACATATACTTCTATCTACCCTTCGTTTTACCCAAATCCGATTAACGGATTGAAAGTTATGCAATAATCAAGTAAATACCGAATATATAGACCGATAGTCAATTAACAGGTCACATATAGCACATAATACATCACGTAACCAATGATATATTATTTATAAAGAAGTCTCGGGTCATAAATAGGCTTTCTGGTATTTAAAATGATTTTTAAAACATTTTTCGGAATTAAAACGTGTCGTTGGATCAATTTCGGGTTAATAAACAGGGTTCGGTTGGCCCATTCTGGCTCCGAAATAATTTTAGAATAATTATCGAGCCTTGGAAATAATTTAGAATAATATTTTAAAGCTCGAAACTATTTTTCAGAATTTTTAAATCATTTTTAAATAATTAAATCTAATTAAATAACTAATTAAAATCAATTAATAATTAATTAAATCAATTAATCAATTAATTTTTGAATTAATTGACCAATTAATCAATTATAAATTAACTGAAATTAATTAACTAATTAATTTAGATTTATTTGTGAATTAAAAATAATTTTCAGAATTAAAATAATAATTTTTATAATTTTCAGAATTTAAAAATAAATTTTTATAATAAAAATAAATAGGAAATATGATTTTTAAATATTTTATAAACAGGAATCCTAAATTTGCAAAGTCTGAAAACTTCAGGGACCTAACTATATCGTCCCCAAAAGTCCAGGGACCAAACTGCAATTTTACATCCCGTCGCCGGAAAACAGTCGGGTTCGCCGGAGAACACGTTCCCGGTGTCCTCACCCCACCAACACCTCCAGATCACATCTACACAACATCAGGAACACAACCATGCAATCAATTCATCCTAACAATCCCTGGGTTGGCCGAAATTTGGCCGTGAAGTTTTCCAGTTTCCGGCAAACATCGGAAAACTTCAAAACACAACTCCCTTCTCTACAGACCTCGTTGGTTCATGAAACTTATACGACTAGATTGCAAATTTCACAGAGAACACAACCCACTATAACACAACATCAATCTATCACAGAATAAGAAACCCCCAAATTTCAATTAAGAACATTCATACGGGTTATAAACCCTAATTTTGAAATTCGAAAATTAAACCCACTTTTGAGCATGTTATTGAACTCCAAATCAGACGTATGACATATGAAAATTATCAGGAAAACAAGCTCTACAACATGCAATCATCAAATCATACAAACAATCATCCGAACAAAAATTCATATTTTTAATAAAATAAATTCGAAAATAAATAAATTTTTAGAAAAATAACCTTGATTTCTGCAGTGAAACAAAGCTCAGAATCTGATAGAACACCTCAAATCCTTCATTTTGGTTACTCAAGCTTTGAAAACAGAGATCGGTAACGCCTTCGTTTTGCTGTTTGATTCTTAGAACAGTTTTAGGAAATTAGGGCTTTTCTCTGAAAATTATATAATTAACTATCTGCAAATGATTTTGATACGAAATAAAATACGGTAAAAGGCTATTTATAATTATGGAAAATTTATATCCCGTTGGATCATTCCGGATATAAAACGGTACGTTTATTTGTAAAAACTGATCCAAACGGTATCAGTTTTTGGGATAATTATCCAAATCAGTACAATTTGTACTGCGGTCTTGGTCTCAGCGCCTGGTTACACGTATTACGAAGTGATAAATGGGATAGTTTAATAAAAAAGCTCCCGTTTATCGAAAATACGGGTTTTATTGATTTACCGAAACGAATATTGTATCGAAAATGTTGCGCCGGGACCCGCACAGGAAAAACCGTAAGCCGGATGGAAAAAGTCGAAACATGGAATATGCTCGGAATATTACAATTAGGTTAGGAAGGAGTTCTCGAGAGAGTTTTGGGTTCCAAAAACGTAACAACGGGTGACGTCGGTTGGTTCCCGTTTTTATAAAATAGATTTTAATTACCCGGAAAAATATTTTAGAAATTTCATATGATTCTTATAAATCCATAAACCAACATAAAAATAATTAGGAAGATATGACAATTATCTATATTTTATTTTGGACATATAAAAATTAAAATACTCAATTAATATTATTTTTTGAATATTCAAGTACAGATAACACTTAACAATTAGCTCACAGAATAGATACTGAACACACATAATAATTATATAATAGCAAAAATAATTACACGATATATCCCGGATATTACAAATCTCCGGTCTCTCTGTCCTCCTAATCTTTCCCCTCGCGAGTCTCTCTCTCGTTTATTGTCTCTATCTACTCTTTATCTCTCTCCTCTTCCTTTTTCTCTCTTTTCTTATTTCTTTTCTTCTCCTTCTCTTCTGGTTCTTCTGCCCCGGTGCTTTGTTCCGCCGCGGTGGTTTATTCCGGCGAGTCACTGCCATCTTCTTCTTTCCTGCTCAGTAAATATATATATATATATACGTATGTATATGTTATGAGCATGATGTTCCTTTGTTTTTCTTTGTCTGTTGTCACCGCCCTCCCGGTGTTTTCCGGCGAGTGGTGGCGCGTGCAGTGCGCGTGGTTGTCCGACTTGAATTCTTTTAATGATTTATTTAATTTTTTGCAGAAAAATTAATTAAAGAATAATTGTGAAATAAATTATTTTATGGAGGGAATTTAATTTAATCACTAAAATCCGTGTTGGACGCCCGTTATAAACGGGAACCCGTGAATTTTATCGCCATCAGCGATGAATTCCGATGAGCTGACGGTGGACGATGATGATTAATTCTGAGTCCTAAACTATAAATAAATAAAATTAGTCTGTAAAATAAATTTTGAAACGAATAATAATTAATAATTGAATTCGTATTGGTGGTTAGGATTGATGAATTGGATTGTGGATTGGATTGTATTGCGATTGTTGTTGTGTTTTGACGTTAGTTGGATTTCGACGGGTTAGTCCGATAAATAAAGGAAACGCTGCCCGATTTTTGGGAAATTAATTCTGAAAATACGGGGACGTAACCTATAATTATCGGAGACGTCGAACAACAATATATAATTATATTATACAAAAATTACGTGGCATGACCAGATATTTTGTGAATAATTGATTACCCTATTTTTCAAGATGACGAATATACGTACTTTCCGAAAATAAATACCGAACCGAGTTTCGAAGATGTGAACCATAATTGCTATGTGTATTTCAATAATACATATAAATACGAGACGGGATATGAAATCGTATGGGTAGAAGTGATAGTGATATTATGTTAAGCTTAAATGATTATCTGAATTAGGGTATTTCAACCCTGTAGGTCCTAGTCGGAACACCCGAGGATTGACATCGAACTAAGAATGATCTAGTGATTAGTCATCGAGCTTAGCGAGGTTCCAATCGAAGTACCTGAGTGTTGAGATCGTAGCCAGAATAGGATAGTGGTTTGACGATAAAGACAAACATTCAAGGCAATCCAAAAGTCAACAGATAATAGTGATTAAAGCTTATCAAGGCAAGTATTCCTTACTTTTCTTGTAACATACTGCAAATACTTCATTCCTATTCTAAGTTCAGAATAGTTACATGTTTTATATTTCGCTGCAATTACTCTTAATTATGCAAGTTCTTTTCATTATTGTTCATATATTATCGATTGATCTCTTGAGCAAATACCTATTCTTTCAGGTTATTTATGAACCCTGAAGTGGGATGTTTTGAAATCAAAATTATATGACATCAAAATACTCTACGGGCTAGATGGTTATTATGAGGGCCAGTGATGAGCTGGATCCTATGGGTCGGGGATGGACCGGACCCTTAGGCCATAGTGCGTAGGTACCCTATATGTTGTTGGGTCTATACAGTTGGGTATAGATCCGCACTGTATCCTTACTGATCAGCAGAGTATAGTGCATACGTTGGTTCTAGTGTCCAGTCTAATTTATTGTTGATCGCCATTAACGGCATTCTCACTTGAAAAGTTTTATGATTCTAAAACTGGACAAAACCCTGATTCTGGAGAAGAATATGGGAACCGCTTGTCACTTTTGGATTTATAATTAAAGGCCGGTAACAGCGCATGTCTATTCGATCAACTCCCTCAAATAAATAGAATTGTTTAAAGATTTTTTCCGGAAATTTTCCTTTAATATTAATGCTTGAAACTCAATTATATACTTGCTGGGCATTTTTGGCTCACTCTTGTTTTGTAAATTCTTATTTCCTTCGGAAACTAGTAAGGATAAAAGTGAATAACATTTGATAGACAACAGAAGTTAGAGAGATCTCCGCTGCGAGAGGACGAAGATGTTAGAAAAATAAGACAAGGGCATTAGTACTAAGGTATTTAAACTTTTATTCTAGTTGTTGTGAGTTGTAGAAGGTTAGATTCTTGTTTCATAACATAACCTGTAAACGATCTGGATTTAAGGGGTTATTTATTCATTACTTTATTTTATGTAAAGATTGTTTAGTGACACCAAATCTTGACCCCGGATTTGGGCTATTACAAATAATAAATAAATCGGTGATCAAGTAAACCTTTCGTGAATAATGTACAATGTAATATAATCCCTTTAGCCTTATATTATAGATCAAACTCGAGGCATGCATTGTGTCATCCTCTGTTAACGTTCAATCCTTCTTTCCTTGATCAATGAGTAAACTATTAAACAAATTAGTATTTAAGCACGGCCATGCATTTTATAGTCTTACTCAATCAAGAGGCCAATAATATCACTCCTTTAATAAAGGAGGGCTAAATCCCATCTAGATCATTCATATTTCTCATACGATTCATAATGTACCCAATGTCTACTTTTATTATTACCCGGTCAAGGATAACTTTTAATAGTATCAAAGTATATTAATTCTCGTATAGAAATATAATGATTTCAGGTCAAAGGACCAATACATCATTATCACCGTGAGATTAACTTATGACACTATAAACATGTAGTATCTGACAACGGGTCAATCCAGCACCATGTATTTAATACATGTGCCTGTGTTTTGACTTTTGTATCACCATACGTATGATCAATGAGATGTGTTCATCAGCCAACAAATACACTAGTCTCAATGTATTTATTATCATCCCTTAACAATAATACTTGACTAGGGACCTTTAGGAATCCCAATATTATTCTCATAATCTTATTTCTAAGTCACATACTTAGAGATATAGATTTACATATCATATTCCAAGGACATTTATTAATCTAACATCTTATCGCAGAAAATAAAGATACAATAAATTACTAAAAAATAATCCATATAATCATAATTAATAATCCAAATGTTCCATAATATAAACATAATAGTGTTGTCTCTAGGGCATAAACACTAACAATCTCCCACTTGCACTAGAGCCAATCACCCATGTATCTAATACCCATGGAACTAGTATGACCTTCGTGCTTTTGCTGCAACCAAGCCTTAGTCAGTGGGTCTGCAACATTATCATCAGTATGCACTTTACATATATGTATATCTCCTCTTTCATTAATCTCTCGAAGGAGGTGATATCTCCTAAGTATATGCTTTGCCCGGGAATGGGACCTTAGTTCTTTAGGCTGCGCAATGGCTCTATTATTATTACAGTAAAGATCAACTAGATCTGTGATCGATGGAGCTACACCAAGTCCTGTTATGAATTTTCATATCCAAACAGCCTCTTTGGCTGCTTAATTAGCAGCAATATACTCAGCTTCGATTTTAGAATGAGCTACTGTCTCTTACTTTGAACTCTTCCAGCTTACAACACCTCCATTAAGGAAAAACACAAAACCTGACTGAGATACTGAATCGTCTCTGTCTATCTGAAAGCTGGCGTCAGTGTAACCCTTTACAACCAGCTTCTCATCTCCTCCATACACCAAGAATGAATCTTTAGTCCAATATTCTTGACAGCTGTCCAGTGACCCTCACCAGGATTAGACTGCTATCTGCTCGTCATGCTCAAGGCATAAGAAATATCCGGACGAGTACATATCATCGCATACATTATAAATCCAATTACCGAAGCATATGGAACTTTGCTCATACGGCCCTTATCATCTAATGATTTAGGGCAGTTGTCTTTTGAGGTCAATATCCCATGAGATATTGGGACATATCCTCTTTTTGCCTCTTGCATCCCGAAACGATGCAATACTTTGTCAATATATGTACTCTGACTTAGGCCGATTAATTTCCTTGATCTATCTCTATAGATCTTGATCCCTAATATATAGGTAGCATCACCTAAGTCCTTCATCGAGAAACTATTTCCCAACCAAGTCTTAATAGCCTGTAGAGAAGGTACGTCATTCCCTATTAGTAATATGTCATCTACATATAGTACTAGGAATGTCACATGGCTCCCACTAACCTTCTTGTAAACACATGGTTCATCTTCATTTTGAATAAAGCCAAATTTTTTGACTATTTTAGCAAAATAACGATTCCATCTCCTAGAGGCTTGCTTCAATCCATAAATAGATGAAAGCAACATACAGACCATCTTAGCAAACTTGGGATCGATAAAACCCTCAGGTTGTATCATGTATACATCCTCTTCAAGGCTCCCATTTAAGAAAGCGGTTTTGATATCCATTTGCCAAATCTCATAGTCGTAGTAAGCAGCTATTTCTTGTAAAATCCTGATGGACTTGACCATAACAACTGGTGAAAAGGTCTCATCATAGTCTATACCATGAACTTGTTTGAATCCTTTTGCCACCGGTCGCGCTTTATAGGTCTGTAATTTACCATCCATGTCAGTTTTCTTCTTGAAAACCCACTTGCATCCTATAGGTTTTCCCCCTTCAGGTGGATCAACTAAAGTCCATACTTTATTTTGATACATGGATTCCATTTCGGATTTCATGGCCTCTAGCCATCTCTCAGAGTCTGGACTGTTCACAGCATCTTGGTAGGTAAGAGGCTCATCATTATCTATGAGCATTACATCATCATCTTGAGTCAAGAGAAATCCATAATATCTCTCTGGATCATGACGAGCCCTACTAGATCTACGAACAACCGGTGTTTCTAGAGCAGGAACATCTTGATGTACTTCCTTCCCATTTTCCAACTCTGGTTTAATATTATTTTGTACAACTCAATCTTCATCGAGATCTATAGTCCTCCCACTAATTTTCTTTGAAAGTAACTCTCTTTCAAGAAATACAGCGGTTCGAGCAACAAACACTTTGTTCTCGGTAGGATTATGGAAACTATACCCTTTAGTTTCTTCAGGATATCCCACAAAATAACATTTATCGGATTTTGGTCCCAGCTTGTCAGACACCAAGCGTTTCACAAATGCTTCGCATCCCCATACTTTCATAAAAGACATGTTGTGATGTTTCTCAGTCCACATCTCATATGGAGTCTTTTGAACTGATTTAGTTGGAACTTGGTTTAGTGTATATGCAGCCGTTTCTAGAGCATAACCCCAAAACTTATTGGAAGATCTACTAGACTCATCATCAATCGCACCATGTCCAACAAGGTACGATTTCTCCTCTCAGAAACTCCATTCCATTGAGGCGTTCCTGGAGGAGTAAGTTGTGATACGATACCACATTCCTTTAAGAAATCTTTAAACTCGAGGCTTAAGTATTCTCCTCCATGATCTGATCGTAGAACTTTTATACTTTTCCTTGTATGCTTTTCCACTTCAGCCTTGTATTCTTTGAACTTTTCAAAAGAATTGGATTTGTTTTCAAAAGATACACATATCCATATCTATTGAAATCATCAGTCTAAGTTATGAAGTAGTAAAAGCCACCTCTTGCCATCATACGCATTGGACCACATACATCACTATGTATAAGTCCTAATCGCTCGGCGGCCCTTTCACCTTGTCCGGTAAAAGGAGCTTTAGCCATTTTGCCAATGAGACAAGATTTGCATTCTTCGTATGATTCAAAATCAAACTTATCCAAGTAACCATCTTTATGTAATTTGGAAATACGTTTCTCATTTATGTGACCTAAACGACAATGCCAAAGGTATATTTGATTTGAGTCTTTCATCTTAATACGTTTATTTTCATTATTTATGTTATAGACAGGAGTATCTATATCAAGAACATATAAACCATTAAACAAACGTGCAACCCCGTAGGTAACATTATTAAATGAAAAGGAACAACTATTGTTCTGAATCAAAAATGAAAAACCTTTCTTGTCCAAACAAGAAACTGAAATAATGTTTCTGCAAATCGCAGGCACGTAAAACAGTTATCTAGTTCTTAAAAAAGCCCAGTGGGCAACGATAAGTGATAAGTCCCTGCAGCTAAAGCATCAACCTTTGCTCCATTGCCAACTCGTAGGTCGACTTCTCCCTTCGCCAATGTCCTACTTCCCTGCAGTTCCTGCACATTTATACAAATGTGAGAACTACATCCAGTATCTAATACCCAAGATATAGAAGTAGACAAATTAACTTCTATAACATAAATACCTGAATCAGAAGCAGTAACAACAACCTTCTTCTTCTTCAAATCCTCCAAATAAGCATGATAGTTCCTCTTCCAATGACCTGGTTTCTTGCAATAGTGACAATCACCAACCTTTGGAACACTACCATTAGGCTTCAAATCCTTGGTCAGATTAGGTTTCAGATTGGCATTCGATTTAGATCCCATCTTCCTCTTGCTCTTCCATTTACCCTTTCCTTAGGCCTTTCCCTTATTCACCATCAACATGGGAGCAGGGGATGCCTTCTGAACGTTGGTCTTAGCAGTTTTCAACATAGCCAACAGTTCAGTGGGGTTCTTATCTATCTCATTCATATTATAATTCATCATAAATTGAGAATAACTGATGTTTAAAGATTGCAAAATTAGGTCAATCTGGTGCTCCACAGTAATCGGGGCACCCAACTTGGCAAGGTACTCAATATACCCAATCATCCTTAGAACATGCGGTCCAACCGGATCACGTTCTCCCTAGTTACATACATGCAACGATTTAAAAGTATCAAACCTCTCCTGAAGAGCCTGTCCTTCAAACATACGTTTAAGGTGCTCAATCATATCATAAGAATCCATATTCTCATGTTGTTTCTGAAGTTCAGCACTCATGGTCGCTAACATGAGACATTGAACATATGTGTCATCATCGGTATGTTTCTGATAAATATTATATTGAGTACGGGATGCTACTTTAGGGAGAGGTGCAGGGCGAGGGATATCTATGACATAGAGCTTGCTCTCTTGTTTGAGGACAATCCTTAAGTTCCTCTACCAGTCAAGGAAGTTTGTTCCTGTCAGCTTGTACTTCTCAAGGACTGATCGCACAGAGAAGTTGTTTGAATTGATTGCCATTTGATATCTACAATGTTTAAAATGCATAAGATAAATTAGTTTACAGATGATTATTAAATTATGTTCAAGTGATTATTCATATATATTCAAAATATATATCTCCCACTATTTTATCAAATTAATAGCCCTAACTATTAATTCGGAAAGAGTATCTTCTATATACTTTTTAGTGAGCCAAGATCCAAATTTTCACAACGTTTTAGTTCAGCTTTGGCTTTACTCCTAAAACATGATTCAATAAGGTAGACAACATTTGTCAATTATATCAACTATATAACTCTTGGATAGTTTAGTGGAACAACATTTATTCTTATTTATCCAATAAATCTCACCAAACTCTATGCCTCTAAGTTCACAATCCTATTGTGGTAACTTAGTTAAGTTAAAACCCAATGGTTTAAAAATTATCATATACTTCAACACGTCGTCCCACGATAGATGGGAGTACTTCGCTTTGGCGAACCCAGTCCTTATCGATCTAGGGGTTAACGCGTTGGACATATTGGAAGTCATCTAAATAACTTAATATAAACATTAGGGTTTTGTTAGTATTATAACGATCATGATCCTATCATAAAGAGATTCCCAATTTTTCCTTGAATAAAATACTTCAAATCAATACTCGTCAATGGTTTGATTTCCAGATAGTGGAGGAGTCACATCGGTCTCGCTTAAAACCCACAGCCTTACAAGTTCTATGAACCCGTTATTGACAAAATCGCCACATGTCGGAAATAAAGAAGATTCGTATTTCATTCCATGTTTCATAAACATGAGAATCTCATAATCATTTGTAAATTTTAAAATCTTGAGTCGTTACAGATTTTATCTTGTTTAGGCATGGCATGGGTGACGTATATAATACATACATTCATGTATGATTAATCTAATTAAAGCATGCATCATTAACTATTCTATACATACATTCATACATCAATATGTAAAGTGCAATAAAGTAAATGTGTTTGGTTATGGCCCCATCCTATGTGATCTTTATCAAGCTCATGATAAAGATCAAGGTCAATCTAATGTGGTGATGGAAATAAATACAACTACTTATTACATAAGTCTTCTTCTTTGTTTAGATTTCTTGTATGCCTCGTCTTCTTATTTGAATCACCTCCATTGGATAGCCTTCTTGAGTCTTCAATTACATAAATGATTGAAAGTAAAACTAATCTAATGAACTTACAAGAATAACTCAAGTTACATTCGAGATTTATGATTACAAAAATTAATGATATGCAAGTCGTATTTAAAACCAAAACCAAAACCATTACACTAAGGTCGAAAGGCCATAACCATCCACCATGCTCATACAACACATAACTGTATGTTAAAATACATTATATGATCTTAACATATCATATTATCCATGATCTAATCATAAAAGAAATATGACAAAAAATCAGAAAAATCAGAATCAAATTGAAACAACAAGAATCACTGTTTACGGGCAGTAAACAACGTCAAACGCCTTACAGTCAAGTCGATGATAGCTTTAGCTATTAGTTTTGTTCAGACGCTCGTTTATCTTTCGAATGGGGTATTCGTTTGCATAAATCGGACACGAGACCCATATTTCAGCAAATTTGCAGCAGCCAATTCAGAATCCGTATCTAATACATTTTTTATAATTATAACAAACATAAATTATATATATATAAATATATATACAGATTACATAATCATCTTATGATTATACAACTCACATGAATATCATATATTCAAAACCATACATATACAAGCATATTATATCAACATCAAATTATGATGAATCACGTACATGCTCATATATCGAAAATGGTTAAACACATAAACGAATTAAAAACTTTTCGCAAGTAGCTCTGATGCCATTGAAGGGTTCTTAGCACATAAACGCAACAAAAAATGTAAATTAAATCTTAAAAATCGAAACCCTCCGCAGGATCCATGCGAAAACAATATTTAATTCGTAGTTCAGTATGTTTACCTTAAGAAGCTTTATGTTAATGGAAAGATGGAGGTCTTGAATGATCACCACATAGTCCGTCGCTGGAATGATCTACGCCTTGAAGTTATCCACATGAATGATCGCCCGAAGGATGGGTGTGTACTAGCACGTTCTTGAGGCCGCCTTCTTGCTCTCTCTATCTCTCTTCAAGCTGCTAGGGTTTATGTTTTATCAAATAAAACGTGTAACCTAATTCTATTAGAAAAAAATATTATATAGGCAAGAGCTAATGTGCCTCCAACCCTAAACTGAATTTTAGAGTTATTATTATTATTATTAAATTTGAAATTATAATTATTGTATTATTAAGTCTCACTTAATCATCCAATAACTTAATTTCGGATTTAATATTAAATTCGAATTTCATATTTATTTAATTAATTAAGTCACACTTAATTAATAACAAATAATTCGAATTACTTACATTTAATTTAAATCTGAATTTAAATTAAATAATCCTCCAATCATTCTTTGTGCGACCCTTTAGGTTATTATTATGTTGGCAACAATTTTAAATCTAATTTAAAATTATAAACAATGAGCGGCATCTAGTAATACATCATTGTTATCCAAGTAATAATAATTAAATCGGTGATCAATTAAACCTTTCGTGAATAATGTACAATGTAATATAATCCCTTTAGCCTTATATTATAGATCAAACTCGAGGCATGCATTGTGTCATCCTCTGTTAACGTTCAATCCTTCTTTCCTTGATCAATGAGTAAACTATTAAACAAATCAGTATTTAAGCACGTCCATGCATTTTATAGTCTTACTAATTCAAGAGGCCAATAATATCACTCCTTTAATAAAGGAGGGCTAAATCCCATCTAGATCATTCATATTTCTCATACGATTCATAATGTACCCAATGTCTACTTTTATTATTACCCAGTCAAGGATAACTTTTAATAGTATCAAAGTATAATAATTCTCGTATAGAAATATAATGATTTCAGGTCAAAGGACCAATACATCATTTTCACTGTGAGATTAACTTATGACACTATAAACATGTAGTATCTCACAACGAGTCAATCCAGCACCATGTATTCAATACATGTGTCTGTGTTTTGACTTTAGTATCACTATACCTATGATCAATGAGATGTGATCATTAGCCTACAAACACACTAGTCTCAATGTATTTCTTATCGTCCCTTAACAATAATACTTCACTAGGGACCTTTAAGGATATCAATACTATTCTCATAATCTCATTTCTAAGTCACGTACTTAGAGATATAGATTTACATATCATATTCCACGGACATTTATTAATCTAACATCTTATCGCAGAAAATAAAGATATAATAAATTACTAAAGAATAATCCATATAATCATAATTAATAATCCAGATGTTTCATAATATAAACATAATAGTGTAGTCTCTAGGGCACAAACATTAACAATATAAACTAAGAGTAGCAAGTAGAACAGTTAACTAAGCAAGTTTATTTCAGAGAAACATATCAAGCTGTATTCTACAAGAACTTCTCTGTAGTTCGTTTGTTCAACTTGTAAAGCAGCTGTGAGCTATTCAAAGCTTCACAGAGTTCTCATTCTGATATATTATATATATTTATATATATATCTGGTGGTTACATTCAAATCCATCAAAAAGTTTTAAAGCCTTGTGTTTTATTACTTAGTGTTTTGATTTCAATTATCTTTCTATTCTGCACTTCAGCAAATCAAACACTGTTTAATGTATTAAGTTAGAACATTTTTAAAATCAAGAAAAGGAGCCAGAATTACAAGTTTTCGAATTCTCTTCGCCCGCACTTTAGGTCGTAAATATCAAATAGCGGTGTAAAAACCGGGCTTTAAGGAAAGGGTAAAATACGTGTTAAACTCTCAGGCGGGTGTGGGCTTCGTGTATGTCTGTGATTCGCTGCTAACTGATAAGGATAACAATAAAATAAATAAATAAACCCACAGATACAAATCCTCCTTCCTTGTTAATCTCTTTGACCACACTCCTCTCAACTCTCTCCTCATCTCTTTCTCATCTCCTCGTTCCCCATCTCTTTTCTGTTACTCTGTTCTTGTCTCGCTCCTGTTTTCTTTTTCGGTGGCCGCTGCAGTTCCAACTCCGGCGAGTTCTCTGCGCTGCTCCTGTGTTCTACCCTCTGGTTGCTCTGATTTATGTTTGGCTGATAAACACATGTATATACGCGCGTGTATGCGTGTGTGTATCAGTTGAATGTTTGTGATGTGGGTTGTGTTGTTTCTCTTGCTGGTGATGTGTTGTTGTTCCGGCTTGTCTCTATTTTTCTGTTCCGCACGTTGTGCGCGTGTATCTGTGTGATTGAGATTTTTTTATTTATTTTAATGTTATTTCTGCAGGGAATTCGTTGAGTAAAATTCGTGAAGTAAATTATAATTGCGTGCAGAAAATTTTCTTATCGAAGAAATTCGCGTCGGAAACTCGAAGTAACGGGTACCCGCAAGTTTTGCCGCCGTCGGCGATGAGCCTCGGCGAGCCAACGGTGGACCGTGATGATCGTTATTTGAGTCCTAATATTTTAAAATAAATAATTTAGTTCGTATCTTATTGTAGTTGAAATAAAAAGTAATAGTAGTTAAATAATTCAGTTTGGGAATTATTTGGATTGATTGTTTGTTTGCTGGGTTGTGATTGGAATTTTAATTATTAGTTGGGAATGGTGAAGTTGGACTGCGATTGAGATTGATTGGTTTGACGTCGAATTGTTTCGATGGGTAGTCCGATAAATAAAGGAGACGCTGCCCGATTCCTGGGAAATCAAACCACGGAAATACGGGAGCGTATCCGGTAATTATCGGGATGTCGAGTGAATATATATATATATATATATATACTTATACTTTATATGAACTTGATTGTATATTGTAGTGAATGTTCTGTCAAAACCCAGTAACCCTAATTTCGTAAAATGACGAGTATGCGTATTTTCTGAAAACAAACACCAAACCGATTTCTCGAGAACGTGGACCCTGACTGTTGTGTGTGTTATTGTATTATAATAGTACATATAAGTATGAGTCGGGATTGTTATCGTTTGGGTAGGATTGGTATTGAGGATATGTCAAACATACCTAGACGTCTAACATAGAGTGTTTCGGCTCTGTAGGTTCTAGTTGTGGGACTCAGGAATTGATATCGAGCTAGGATAACCTAGTGATCAATCGACAAGTGCAGTGAGGTTCCAAGCAAAGGACCTGAGCGTTGAGGTCGGATCCAGGGTAGTCTGCTAACTAAGTGATAAAGCCCGAACATCCGAGTCTATCAAAAATCAGTCAGTGATAGTCGTAAAGCTCTGCAAGGCAAGTACCCCTTGTTAGTGTTTGTGCCCTAGAGACAACACTATTATGTTTATATTATGAAACATTTGGATTATTAATTTTGATTATTTGGATTATTCTTTAGTAATTTATTATATCTTTATTTTCTGCGATAAGATGTTAGATTAATAAATGTCCTTGGAATATGATATGTAATTTTATATCTCTAAGTACGTGACTTAGAAATGAGATTATGAGAATGGTATCGATATTCCTAAAGATCCCTAGTCGAGTATTATTAAGGGAGAATAATAATGCATTAAGACTAGTGTGAATGTTGACTGATGATCACATCTCATTAATCATAGGTATAGTGATACTAAAGTCAAAACACATGCACATGTATTATACACGGTGCTGGAAGACCCAATGTGAGATTCTACATGTCTGTTGTGTTATAAGTAATTCTCACAGTGATAATGATGTATTGGTCCTTAGACTTGAAATCATTATATTTCTAAATGAGAATTAATATACTTTGGTTGCATTAAAAGTTACCTTTGACCGGGTGATGATAAAAGTGTATATTGGGTATATTATGAATCATATTAGAAATATGAATGATCTAGAAAGGATTTAACCCTCCTATTTTAGGAGTGATATTATTGGCCTCTTGTTTGAGTTAGACTATGAAATGCATGGCCATGCTCAAATGTTGATTTGATGTTATAGTCTACTCATCGATCAAGGAAACCTGGATTAAATTATGAAGAGGATGACACATAACATGCCTCGAGTTTAATCTATAATATATGGTTAAAAGGATTATAGTACATTGTACATTATACACAAAAGGTTTAATCGATCACCGATTTAATTATTATTACTTGGGTAACAATGATGTATTACTAGATGCCGCTCATTATTTATGATTTTAAATTAGATTTAAAATTGTTGCCAACGTAATAATAACCTAAAGGGTCGCACAAAGAATGATTGGAGGATTATTTAATTTAAATTCGGATTTAAATTAAATGTAAGTAATTCGAATTATTTGTTATTAATTAAGTGTGACTTAATTAATTAAATAAATAGGAAATTCGAATTTAATATTAAATCCGAAATCAAGTTATTGGATGATTAAGTGAGACTTAATAATACAATAATTAGAATTTCAAATTTAATAATAATAAACATAAAATAGTATTAAGATAGTATTGTTCAGATCATTATTATAGATTGGTTTTGTATTAAATGTAACCTAAATAATACTTAAACCTGGAAAAGGTCTTGGTAAAGGGGTCGTAGTTATATTATTAATGATTTGAATTATGTGGTGATTAGTGACGTCAACTCCTGACCCCGGGGTTGAGGCCGTCATAGTTGGTATCAGAGCTACAGGTTTGAGTGTGACGACCTCAACCCCGGGGTCAAGAGTTGACGTCACCAACAACCATAATACTAAACATAAAATGTCCAAAATATTAATAATACACAATTACGACCCCCTTTACCAAGACCTTTTCCTGGTTTAAGTATGATTTAGGTTACACTTAATACAAAATCAACTTATAACAATACTCCGAACAATACTATCTTAATACAACAACTCAACAGACCATCTCTAGTCCACACAACCACCTCAGAGGAGCCTGACGAAAAAGGAACTAGAACTCTACCCTGACTATCGCGGAAGAATCTCCTAGGCATCTGCAACACATATATAAAACATTCTGCAAGGGTGAGCAATCAATTGCTCAGCAGTACCACTATATGAATAACAAGTAAAATAGTTTATGATAAAGCAGTGATAGGAACAGAATTCATAGCTTGTTAGAAAACAAGTAAATATTCATAACTGGATATTAAAACTAGCATGCTTCCAATAAAACAATGTAGTAGTGTGCTGTGTATAAATACCAGAGTTCAATTCTTTTAGCATACTATTTTCATTTTTAAACCTTACATTCCATTACAGGAACCATAAAATTATTTGTCCCGTTATAGGGACCCAAAATCATTTGTTCCATTACTGGAACCACAAAGTCATATGTCTCAAACACGTTGATTTGTTAAACAATTTCAAAATTGAATCAATCAAATCTATTGGACGTTCAACGGGTGAAGATAGCTGATCAGTCTACCCTCACCGGATAGCGACTAGCGGCCATCCAGAAATAGAATGTGTTCCGAAACTTGGGAAAAGACTAGCTAGGTCTTTCCCCACGCTGGACTAATCGGTTAAACAGAATGCCCAACCCAATTAGCCACTTACGCAACCTCATGCTGGGCCGTTACCGAATAACGGGCCTCTAATGCAACTCCAATAGATCAACTAAATTCCCTTTTTTCCTCTTTCCAAAATTCCATGACATAGGTGGATCAAAACCTTCCACGACATAGGTGGATTAAAATAGTCTCTTTATCGAGTTTCCAAAATCACTGTCACATATCTCTTTTTAAAACCATTCTGTCACAGCACACTATTCAAATCCTCTTTTCATTTAAATCACGTTTAGAGACATGTGTTTTCAGATGTTACTTTTCCTCAAAACATAATTTTAAACAACATTTTCAAATATAGGGGATACGTAACTTAAAACGTTTCTGTTCCATTACGAGAATAAAGCATTAATTATTCACATATACTGAACCATAAGAGAATGGTCAGTGGTACTTGCCTTGCAGAGCTTTACCACTATTACTGATTGACCTTGGACTAACTTGGACACTCACCTTTATCGCCTTACTATCAGGCTATCCTGGATCCGACTTCAACGTTCAGGTCATTCGCTTGGAACCTTGCTACGCTTGTCGACTGATCACTAGGTTATCTTTAGTTCGACTTCAATTCTTAAGTCCTTCGACTAGAACCTACAGAGCCGAAACACCCTA
This sequence comes from Apium graveolens, assembly GCF_009905375.1. Taxonomy (NCBI): domain Eukaryota; kingdom Viridiplantae; phylum Streptophyta; class Magnoliopsida; order Apiales; family Apiaceae; genus Apium; species Apium graveolens. The sequence continues at coordinate 145,734,634 of NC_133649.1, read as the reverse complement.
TGTCAGACGTCTAGGTATGCTTGACATATCCTCAATAGTAAATCTACCCATTCGATATCAATTCCCGACTCGTACTTATAAGTACTATTATAATACATACAACAATCAGGGTTCATGTACTCAACACTCGACTCAGTAACCATTTTCGGAAAACACATATACTTGTCACTTTAGAAAACAGGGTTGTCAGCTATAATTTATAAAATATGTTCTTACGACACGTAGGTACATTTTTTAAAATAGGGTTATTAACCATATACCACAATATGTAGGCAGGTTTGCATAACATTTATTTATAAATATATAACTATGTACGCTCGACTGATATTCCCGATATTTTACAGGGTACGCTTCCAAAATTTGGGCAGTGTCTCCTTTGCTTATTGGACTACCCATCGTGCAAAATCGACTTCACTTCATAGCAACAACCAATCAATCCTACAATCCCGAACTTCAAAATTCAATCCAAGCACCAACCAACAATTACAACTCACAATCCAATAACCTCGAATAAAATATTCAACTACTATTTCACATCGACTTATAAATAAAATTTATACATTTATTATCTATTTATTTTTAAATATTAGGACTCAGAAATAATCATCACGGTCCACCGTCCGCTCGTAACAAGTCATCGTGAACGGCGGTAAAAATTTGTCGGTGCCCGATAAATTTCGGGTTTCCATACTAATTTTCACCGATAAATTTTAATACGGAATTTTCTGCATAACAATTTATTAACACAGATATAATCAAATAATTCTTGCACAGAAAATAAAAATATACTTGAATCGATCTTAAATTTACGGAACACACCCAGGCGCGTGTGCAACACGCTCCGACCACCTCACCGGAAGGAATACTGGCGGCAGCCGGAAAAGGAAACGGGCGACAAGCACAACAGAAACATCACACAACACACAAACCAAACCCAACTTGTATACACATAACAAACGTATGTATATATATATGGATACCCAATCAACAGGGACGAAATCAAAGCAAACAGCCATCGACTGACTGTATCACCAAGAAACGGAGAAACAGGCGGCCAGAGCACCAGAAAACTGAAGTAACAGGCGAGACAGGAACAGAGGGAGGGTGAGGTGAAAGATTTTAATCGAAAGAGAGACTAAGCTGAGAGAGAGAGATTGAGAGCTTGAGGGAGAAAAACAGGGGGGTGGGGGTTTTTGGTATTTTTTTTATTATTATGTTTTCATTTTGATTTCTTTTTGTCAAGCCACGTATCAACCCAAATGCATAGCATCTAAACACGTATCCTGCCCCTGCGCGCAAACCTGATTTTTGTCCCGAATTTGCCATTTTTTAACGAACTAAGATGCGTGCAAATAAAACTCAAACAATTACTGAAATAATTCTAAAATTCTTGGAATATATGGAAACTGATAAAATAAAATTTTCATAATTTTAAAATATTTTTGAAATGCAACTCGTATCCGCATTTCACAAATAGCGAACCAAGCTATACTCAAAACAAGTTCAGAAAACCACGAGAATAGTCTTAAAATGTTAGAAATATCCCGAAGTTTATAAAAACATAAATTTCGTAATTTTAAAATAATTTCTGAAATGCCACTTATACCCGCTTTTATCGATTACACGAATCAATGCGCGGGTGAAATTAATCCTGAAAATTTCCAAAATAATTTTAAAATTCTCCGAATAATACGAACTTAATAAAATATAAGTTTCATAATTTTTGAATATTTCTATAATTAAATATGGATTTTACCATTAAACACACTCAGAAAATCATTTAAAAATAAATAATTAATGAAATATCGATTTCCCAATTTTATAAAGTCCTAAAAATAATTATTGAAATTACAAAGTCATAAAAACAATTTTAGAGATAATCCAAGTATTTATGGAAATAAAACTACAATAACACCATTTTTAACAACGATACAAAGTCATACAATTCATTAATTAACCACGCAGTTCAATTCCACACACTAGTAATCACATACACATAGCGATAGAGTAATAACCCACTGACTGAACCCACACAAATATTTTATTTAATTATTTATTCCATAATTACACATTTAAATAATAATAAAAATATACGGGTCGTTATATCGAGTCCATGATTTAGGCTAGGAATAGAGTTAAAAGAGTGTAGGAAGGTTCATATATAGATGTGACTCAGCAACTCAATCAGAGGAGCGAGTTTAGAAGTTCAGTCAAGGGTTCCGGAGGCATAACCCTAACGTTTATGGAGGACTGGATGAAACTACCCTAACCTAGAGTACGTTTTCTTCGTTTATGTGTCATTGGTAATATTCGATAGAGGTTCCTAGTTTTTCTCTTAAGAAAACGACTTTGATCGCGAGAGTTCAGTGTTTGAGCAAACCCTTGATGTGTCAGCTAAGGGGACACCAGCGTTATTCCCACATATTGCATTTTCTATGTCAAGGAATGTGACCAGACTGATTGTGTGACCTTGGCGAGTTCGGATAGCATGATAATAGTCAGGGGCTGCTATGACGACCAAGTTTTATAGTGAATGTGGATCAGAACGGGAGGTGGTATCCTTGAACCCTTCTATTTGTTTCTTGAAATGTATTTTATTTCCAGAGTAATTGCTTCCGATTCCATAAGTTGCTTATTTTTCCTATGAGAAAGTTGTGAACCCGAAGTAAGCTACTTAGGGTTCTGTTGATCTCATTACAAATCAGATTCATCCCTTCTTATTTGTGAATTTTCTTTTTAACATTGTTTCCTTTCTCGAAAATTCTATCAGTTGATTGATGGCAAACAATGCATATGATTTGACTGTTTGTCTGTGTGACAAAGGGTTTGGTGGGACGCCACCGAAGTATATGTTGTGAACTATGCGGTACTAAGACTGGTCATCTTATGTACTTGTATGGTTGCTCTCAGTTATATCTATGTCTTCTTCTCTTGTCCTCCCTGTATCATCATTTCCTTGACATTGAAATTTCATTTGAAGTTCCGAGGCAATGAGTTGTCTATAGCTTTTATAATTAGACAGTCCTGGTTATTGAAAGTAAGCAAGAGTTGACTGTCTGGAGGAATAGAAGTTTTATATCGGTTTGCTATCTCAGAAATGAAAATAGTAGAGAGGATTCATGATTCGATATTGAGGGTTGCAGCTTTAGAAAAGTTGACTCCGTGAAAGATGGGTCAATTGTAAGAGATAAGAAGTCGCCTTGGGAAGGATGGTTGATTGAAACTCGAACTAGTGGGTTAACCGAGTCTGTGATTCTTAAGATTAACCTAACTTACCAGTTTACTCTTTTTGGGTGGTGCCTGGTATGGCCCGTCTAGCTTTGCGGTATATGAAATTTATTAATGTTGTATTTTAATGGTACTGGAAGGTTGCTTGGCTGCTTTTGTATTGAGAGGGTATACTATAATGTTTAGTACCTTTATATTCTAGTTTTCTGCGTTGTTGTTGATTCTGCTACTGTTACCGTTGCTATTGTTGCTAGTGTTGCTAATCTAGATAACTTTTATAAATGGATCCTAAGAATAAATGCAGTTAATCTAACAGGTTCAGCAGCGGTAACTACTGTTGCAGCAGCAACAGCAAGGAGTGAACCCAAGTGTTTATTTCAAATCTTTTCAAAATGTTAACCCTTCTGAGTTTAAAGGTGAACCTAATCCAGTAGCTGCTGGAGCATGGTTAAAAGAAATGGAAAAAGCTTTTAATCTTGTCCAAGTAAGTGATAATTTTAAGACCGATTATGCAAATCACTTCTTAAAGAATAAAGTGAATTACTGGTGGGAGTCAACCAGAGCGTTAGAAGGAGAAGGCCCTGTTTCATGGGCTGGGTTTACTGAATTATTCTTGGGAAAGGTATTTTCTTAACTGCGTGAGAAACCAAATAGAGATTGAGTTCCTAGAACTGAAACAAGGTGATAGAAGTGTAGCTGAGTATGAGGCTAAGTTTACAGAGTTGGCTAGGTTTGTACCAGATTATGTATGTTCTGAAGCTCGGAAGGCAAGGAGATTTTAACAAGGATTGAAGCCTGAAATTCGTAGTGGAGTGGTGGCATTATAACTCAAGACGTATCCTTCCGTAGTTCAAGCAACCTTAGTAATTGAATTTGATCTTAGCCGCTAGAGAACAAGAAGATAAGAAGCGAAAGATAGATGACATAGAAGAAGCATCAGGTCAAGAAGGACCCAGCGAGAAGTCACGGAAAAAAAAGGTTTGAAGAAGTAAGAATTAAGAATTTAGAGGGAAGAGTATTTCTTTAAACCGGATTAGTAATACCTCAGCCAGCTCTAATCAAACCAAGTCAGTTAAGTCATCTATATCAGAGTGTAAGTAATGTGGTAAGAGACATGGTGGAAGGTGTAAAGCAAATACTAAATGTTTCAGGTGTGGACAGAAAGGACACTACGTATTAGAAAGGTGGAAAATCCAGGAGTCACCTGTTACAACTGTGGCAAGGTGGGACATGTCGCCAAGAGCTGTGGAAGTGCTTCCCGAGATAGCATTGGAAGTAATACATTAAAAAGTTTGACGTTCAGTGCAACCAAGGCTAAGACTTATAATATGAGTAAAAGATCAGTTGCTCAAGACCCTGATAAGGAACCAGGGCAATGATGGATTATCCGAAGAAGCCAATAGTAAGGTAAGTTTCTATGTGTAGAAGCAATGTAAGAAGTTCTCCCAATTATGCGAGAAGAGGACAAATAAGCTAAGGATATAAGGTTGACCCCCCATGTGTTAAGATACGAAGAAGAAAATAACTAAGTTGGGGGGAGTTTGAGTAACAAATAAATGCCCTGGAATCTCTAGAGGCCAGTAGAACAAAATAATTAGTTCGAGATTATAAAAGTTAACGGAAAGGCGAAAATGAGCACACCAGATATAGTCCATTAGGGGGCACCAGTGAGGTTGTTGTAAAAGAAGGATGGAATTATGAGATTCTGTACTGATTATCGGGAGTTTAACAAAATGATGAATAAGAATAAGTAACCCCTATTAAGAATTGATTACTTATGTGACTTAATTCAAGGAGTGTGTTATTTTTCAAGGATTGACTTATGATCCAGCCTAAGGACATATCAAAAATTATGATTAAAATGAGTTATGAGTGTTGCAAGTTCTGGTGATCATATGTGGAGTAGCAAGTGTATCAGCTATCTATAAGGAATTAAGGAACATGGTGTATAAGGAGTACTTGGATGGTATAATTGTATTTATTGATAACATCCTCTCCCATCTAAGGGCTAAGGAAGGCCAAGTAGAAAACCTAAAGAAATGCCCGTGAAGGGTTGAAAAGTAGCAGTTGTATATTAAACCTTAAAAGTATGAAGTTCTGGTCAAGAGGCCGGTTGTTTGAGTAACTACCAACCAAGCAAGGTCCATTTAGGGACAGATGTCTTGAGTAGAAGAGAAGAAATGAATATGAGTAAGATTACTGAGGAATTAACATTAGAATTGGAAAGAGTAACAGTTGGAGTTCGAAAACCTGAAGGTGATAAGAAGTGAATATATGAGATTACTTTCTAGCCTTGACGGATGAGAATGAGTAAGAAGTGTTTGAATGTTTGGAACTAAGTTGAAACTGAGTATTACCTATCATCCTTAGACAAAGGGTCAAAGTGAGAAGGTGATTCGGATAATATAAGATATGTGGAGATTATATATGATGGGTTTAAAAAGGAAACTACGATAATCACCTACCATGGATTTAGTTTTCTATCATGTTAGTAAGAGAATACTACTTTGCGAAGTGCTGGGTGGACATAAGCGTGGGTCCTCACTCTATTGAGAGAAAGTGGGAGTAGAGATATTGTTAATTCCTGCATTAATTCACTACATCAAGCGTGTGGTGGTGTTGGCTCAGAAAAGAGTTGAAACAGCTCGGGATAGACAAAGAGAGAAAGCGGATTTGCATCAAAAGAATATGAATATATAGAATTAAGATTGTGATACAGGCAAAAGTTTCACCTTGAAAGAGATTGGTTAAGTTTGAATAGAAAGGACAAGTTGAGTCCTAAATGTATTGAACCTTTCGAGGTATAAAAATATGGGTAAAGTTGTCTATGAGTTGGTATTACCGCCGTAGTTGCAAGATATATATATAATATATTATACATGTCAATGTTAAGGTGATATGTACCTGATTCGAACCAAGTCGATGATTTAGAGTCAAGGGGCTCTTATCCGAATTTGTTTTGCATCGGATGATCGATCCAAATTCTGGGTCGTTAAGAGCAAATCCCTAGGAATGAGTTTATGTCTATAGTGAGTATGCTTTGAATAGATCCTTGAATAGAAGGTCTATTTAAGAGTTAGAGTCAGATATGCTTGACAAATATCCTCACTTGTTTAGTTAGATCAGATTCTGAGGACAGAATCTTTTCAAAGGGGGAAAAATATAACGACTCGTATACTTTTATATTATTTAAAAGTGTAATTATTAAATAAATATTTAAATAAAATATGTGTATTAGTTTCCATCACTATGTGTTGTTTTATTATTATCTCTGTGTGATTTTTGGTGCACATGGTTGTTCGCATAACTAGTTATTGAGTTGTATTATTTTTGTTTCACTTTTAAAAGTGGATTCAATGCAAATTTATTTGCATAAATACTTGGACTATCTTTAAAATTATCTTATTGGTTTTATAATTACAATAGTTATTTTTGAAATTTTATAAAATTTAGAAATCAATATTTCGTCAATTATTTAGCCATGTGTGATTTTCTTATTACATTTATTTGTAAAACCCGTATTTAATTTCGGAATTCTTTAAAAATTATGAAATACATATTTATTAAAGTTTGGAATATTCCAAGAATTTTAAAATTATTTTGGAAATTTTTGGGATTAATTTTACCCGCGCGTTGATTCATTTAATGGAGAAAAGCGGGTATAAATTGTGTTTCAGAAATTATTTTACAACTAAGAAATTTATGTTTTTATAAACTTCAAGATATTTGTGACATTTTAAGACTATTTTCGTGATTTTATGAATTTGTTTTAAGTGCAGCTCGGTTCGTTAATTGTGAAATGCGGGTACGAATTGCGTTCCAATAATGATTTAAAAGTTATAAAAAATAATAATTTATTTCGTTAGTTTTTAATTATTTCGGGAATTTTAAAATTTGTTTGATAAGTTTTTGAATTCTCTTCGCCCGCACTTTAGGTCATAAATATCAAATAGCGGTGTAAAAACCGGGCTTTAAGGAAAGGGTAAAATACGTGTTAAACTCTCAGGCGGGTGTGGGCTTCGTGTATGGCTATGATTCGCTGCTAACTGATAAGGATAACAATAAAATAAATAAATAAACCCATAGATACAAATCCTCCTTCCCTGTTAATCTCTTCGACCTCACTCCTCTCAACTCTCTCCTTGTCTCTTTCTCCTCTCCCCATTCCCTGTCTCTTTTCTTTTACTCTGTTCTTGTCTCGCCCCTGGTTTCTTTTCCGGTGGCCGCCGCAGTTCCAACTCCGGTGAGGTCCCGGCGCTGCTCCTGTGTTCTACCCTCTGGTTGCTCTGATTTATGTTTGGCTGATATACACACGTATATACGCGCGTGTATGCGTGTGTGTATCAGTTGAATGTTTGTGATATGGGTTGTGTTGTTTCTCTTGCTGGTGATGTGTTGTTGTTCCGGCTTGTGTCTATTTTTCTGTTCCGCGCATTGTGCGCGTGTATTTGTGTGATTGAGATTTATTTATTTATTTTAATGTTATTTCTGCAGGGAATTCGTTGAGTAAAATTCGTGAAGTAAATTATAATTGCGTGCAGAAATTTTTCTTATCGGCGAAATTCGCGTCGGAAACCCGAAGTAACGGGTACCCGCAAGTTTTCCCACCGTCGGCGATGAGCCTCGGCGACCCGACGGTGGACTGTGATGATCGTTATCTGAGTCTTAATATTTTAAAATAAATAATTTAGTTCGTATATTATTGTAGTTGAAATAAAAAGTAATAGTAGTTAAATAATTCAGTTCGGGAATTATTTGGATTGATTGTTTGTTTACTGGGTTTTGATTGGAATTGTAATTGTTAGTTGGGAATGGTGAAGTTGGACTGCGATTGTGATTGATTGGTTTGACGTCGAATTGTTTCGACGGCTAGTCCGATAAACAAATGAGACACTGCCCGATTTTTGGGAAATCAAACCACGGAAATACGGGAGCGTATCTGGTAATTATCGGGATGTCGAGTGAATATATATATATATACTTATACTTTATATGAACTTGATTGTATGTTGTGGTGAATGTTCTGTCAAAACCCAGTAACCCTAATTTCGTAAAATGACGAGTATGCGTATTTTCTGAAAACGAACACCAAACCGATTTCTCGAGAACGTGGACCTTGACTGTTGTGTGTGTTATTGTATTATAATAGTACATATAAGTATAAGTCGGGATTGTTATCGTTTGGGTAGGATTGGTATTGAGGATATGTCAAGAATACCTAGACGTCTAACATAGAGTGTTTCGGCTCTGTAGGTTTTAGTTGTGGGACTCAGGAATTGATATCGAGCTAGGATAACCTAGTGATCAGTCGACAAGCGCAGCGAGGTTCTAAGCAAAGGACCTGAGCGTTGAGGTTGGATCCAGGGTCGTCTGCTAACTAAGTGATAAAGCCCGAACTTCCGAGTCTATTAAAAATCAATCAGTGATAGTCGTAAAGCTTTGCAAGGCAAGTACCCCTGACCATTCTTTTATGGTTCAATATATAGGAATGAAATGTTGTTTTATTTTTGAATAGGAACAGAAACGTTTTAAGCTACGTATCCCCTGTGTTTGAAAATGCTGTTAAATATGTGATTTTGGGGAAAAGTAACTTCTGAAAATACCTATCTCTAAAGTGTGATTAAAAATGGAAAAAAGGTTTTGAATAGTGTGTTGTGACAGAATTGATTTTAACAAGAGATAGGTAAAAGTGATTTTGAAACAGGATAAAACGAATCAGATATTGGATAACGTTGCGTAAGTGGCTCATTCGGTTGCGCGCATTACATAACCGATTAGTCCAGCATATTTAATCAGACCTAGCTAGTCTCTGCGGATCCGGTGATTTTGTATGAAAGCCCGATCAGCTTTCCTAGACATATTGTGTGATAGCCGGGCCAACTATCCTAGATAATTTGTGTGGAGGCCTGATCAGCCATCCCTAGATAACGTCCAATACATATCTGATTGTGATTTAGTGGTTCCCGTAATGGAACAGATGATTTTGTGGTTCCAGTAACGGAACAAATGGTTTTGGGTCCCCGTAACGGGATGAATGGTTTTATGGTTCCTGTAATGGAACATAAGGTTTGAAAATGAAAATAGCATGCTAAAATTGAACTCTGGTATTTATGCACAGCACACAACTGTTGATTTGGTTTTACAGAGCATGCTAGTTTTTGATATCCAGTTTATACTTGTTTTACATGTTTCTAACGAGTTATGAATTATGTTCCTATAATTTCTTTACTTTAAATTGTTTTTACTTGTTATTCATATAGTGATACTGCTGAGCAATTGATTTCTCACCCTTGCAGAATGTTTTATATATATATATTGTAGATGCCTAGGAGATTCTTTCACGGTAGTTAGGGCAGAGTTCCGGTTTCTTTCGTGTCAGGCTCCTCTAAGGTAGTTGTGTTGGACCAAAGATGGTCTATTGAGTTGCTGTATTAAGATAGTATTATTCAGATCATTGTTATAAGTTGGTTTTGTATTAAATGTAACCTAAATCATACTTAAACCTGGAAAAGGTCTTGGTAAAGGAGTCGTAGTTATATTATTAATGATTTGAATTATGTGGTGATTAGTGACGTCAACTCCTGACCCCGGGGTTGAGGCCGTCACACTTCCACTGTGAAGATAGTGAGTCACTCACTGATGTATTTAGTAGATTTCAAAAGCTACTAAATGCTCTAAAGCTGCATGGAAGAGTTTATCAAACAAAAGACTCTAACCTCAAGTTCCTTAGATCTCTCCCAAAGGAGTGGAAACCAATGATAGTCTCATTGAGAAATTCAAAAGATTATAAGGAGTTCACCTTGGAGAGACTGTATGGCATCCTAAAAACCTATGATCTTGAAATAGAGCAAGATGAAAGGATGGAGAAAGGAAGGAAGAAAGGAGGATCCATAACACCGGTTGCTGAGTTAGAGAAGAAGAAAGAGATGAAGATAGAAGCTGTTGAATCTACTTCAAAGGTATGTGAAAGCAAGGATAAAGGGCTGGTAGCTAAAAATGAAAATCAGTTGAACCAAGATGGCATGGATGAAATTGATGAACATCTAGTATTTTTATCCAGGAGATTTTCCAAGCTCAAATTCAAGAAAAATTTTGAAGCAGCCAATCCAAACAGAAACATGGTTGATAAATCAAAATTCAAGTGTTTCAAATGTGGCTTGGCGGGTCATTTTGCCAGTGAATGTAGAAAGTCTGATTCCAACAAAAAGAAGTTTGAGCCTGTTGATTATAAACAGAAAGACTTTGAGTTACTCAAACAAAAGGAAAGGGCTTTCATCACACAGGAGAATGACTGGGCTGCAGATGGATTGGATGAAGATGAAGAAACAAGCTATGTCAATCTAGCCCTGATGGCCAAATCTGATAAAATAGAAACAAGCTCTTCAAGCAATCAGGTAATTACCACTAACCTAGCTCATTTATCTAAAGCTGAGTGTAATGATGCAATAAATGACATGTCTATATAATTATATCACCTGTGTGTTACACTTAAGTCCCTCACTAAGGAAAATGCTAAAATTAAAGAAAACAATTTGTTTTTAAGTGAGAGGAATAATGTGCTAGAGTCTCAGTTTATTGAATTTGAGAAATTGAGAATTGAGTGTAAGATTGCTAAGGATGAATTAACCGAGTCATTGAAGAAAGAAGAGATTTTAAAGAAGCATCTTGAACGAGAAAAAAAAGTGATTAAGGCATGGAAATTATCTAGAGATGTTCATGCTCAAATCACTAAAGTTTAAGGTATTTAGTCCTTTTGTGATGCAGCCTGGACGAAGAGTAAAGAGAAGCTTGAGTCCAATTTGGTTGAAGGATTGTTAACAGACGTGGACTCGACGGATGATGAAAATCATCCGTCGGATAATAAAAAGGATTATACATCGAGAGATAAGGAGCCACATCCGTCAGTTGTGAGTAAACCAGTTAGCAAAGCTAAACTAGCTAAATTAAATGAGAAATATGGATCAGTTTATAAAAACTATATTCCAGGAGAATCGAGTCAAGTTAGAAAAGAAAAGAGAGTTAATGTTGGGCATCTGTATATCAAACAATTGAATGACAGATTAGAAAAGATTGAGGTTAAAACAGAAGCTAAAAAGAAAAACAATAGAAATGGGAAAGTAGGAATTAACAAACATAACAACTACACACCTAATAAATATGCTCCAAGAAAAATCTTTGTTAAATGTGGTAGTGTTAATCATTTGTCTGTTAATTACAAGATTGCCATGCCTACTCCCATGTCTGCACCCTCTTCTTTTCCCAACATGACTGCCTTGCCTACCATGCCTATGAATGCTATGGCTACTCAGAATATGAATGCATAATTTGCTAATATGCCATTTGCACCTAATCCTTATTATGCTGCATTTAGTATGCCTCAAATTCCACTTAACATGCCTTACCAGAATAACATGTTTATAAATAGCATGCCTTTTTCATGTAAACCAAAATGTGCATGATAATTTTCTATTAAAGTCTGGTTTTAAAGGTTCAACTCAAATGACTAAGGATGAATCTGAAATTCTCAAGTCAAATGAGATCAAACCTAAGAAACCAAAGAAGAAATCTAACAAGGAAGGACCCAAGGAAACTTGGGTACCAAAATCAACTTGATTTGATTTTGATGTGTGCAGGGAATCAGAAAGAATCTCTGATATCTGGATAGTGGTTACTCAAGGCACATGACTGGAGATTATACCTTTCTCACTAAGTTCAAGGAAAGAGTTGGCCCAAGTATTACTTTTGGAGATCACATCAAGGGTTATACTGTGGGATATGGCTTGATTTCAAAAGACAATGTCATCATTGAAGAGGTTGCCCTAGTGGATGGTTTTAAGCATAATTTGTTGAGTATCAGCAAGCTTTGTGATAAGGGAAACTCAGTTACTTTTAATTCAGAAGCCTGTGTCATGACAAACAAAAAGAGCAACAAAGTGGTTCTCACTGGAGTGAGAAAAGGAAATGTGTACCTAGCTTACTTCAACTCATCAAATGCAAAATCAGTCACTTGTCTTCTCAGTAAAGCAAGTCAAGATGAAAGTTGGCTATGGCACAAGAAACTGTCCCATCTAAACTTCAAGACCATGAATGAGCTTGTCAAGAAAGAATTGGTTAGAGGTATTCCTCAAGTGGAGTTTATTAAGGATGGATTGTGTGATGCCTGCTAGAAAGGGAAGCAGATAAAAGCATCATTCAGAAAGAAGCTTGATTTAACAATTGAAGAACCTTTGTAACTGTTGCATATGGATTTGTTTGGACCAGCCAACGTGTTGTCCATCTCAAGGAAAAGATATTGCCTAGTAATTGTAGATGATTTATCAAAGTTCTCTTGGACATATTTTATAAAGTCTAAAGATGAAGCTAGTGAAATCATCATCAATCACATAAGGCAATTCAACAATCATCCTGACTTCAAAGTGAGAAGAATCAGGAGTGACAATGGAACTGAGTTCCAAAACTCCGTGACGAGATCATTTTATAAAGAGAATGGAATTATGCATGAGTTTTCTGTAGCTAGAACTCCTCAACAAAATAAATTGGTGGAAAGGAAAAACAGATCTCTAATTGAAGTTGCAAGGACAATGCTTGAAGAATCAAAGTTACCAACATATTTTTGGGCTGAAGCTGTGAATACTGCATGTTACACTCAGAATATTACTTTGGTTAATCAAGCCAAATGCATGACTCCTTATCAGTTGTTCAAAAATAGTAAGCCAACTTTAAATTTTCTTCATGTCTTTGGTTGCAAATGTTATATCTTAAGGAATCAAACTGATCAATATGGGAAGTTTGATGCCAAAGCAGATGGAGAAATTGTTGTTGGATATGCTATTGGAAAAGCATATATAGTCTACAATCGAAGAACCAAAATTGTTATGGAATCAATACATGTTGTGTTCGATGATAAATAGATTAAAGGACTGCAAGATGATAAATACATGTTGAGGTGGTTAGTGATGACAGTGATGATGAAAGTGATCAAGAAACAGTGGCTAAAGATAATGTAGAAAAATCTAGAACTAATAAAGTACATAATTCAACATCTGTCGAGTTATAATCTTCCTCATCCGTCGGTAGACAAACAGCTTCATCCGTCGGGATACAAAGTGCATCATCCGTTGGAACAATGAGAGAAGCTGAGAGTCAAAACAAATCACCTACAGATAGAACCCCTTCCTCAAATCAAAGATTCACAAACTCAGGGGGAGTTTCTAATAATCAAAACTCAGTCACACATCAAGACAACAATGAGGCCTCTTCATCTAGAGTTAATCTACCTCAACAGAGAAAATGGACTAAAGATCACCCTTTTGAGCTCATTATTGGTGATGCATCTTCTAGAGTTCAAACAAGGAAAGCAACTCAAGAAGAGTTTCTGTATAGCAGCTTCCTTTCTAAGGAAGAACCAAAGAACGTAGAAGAAGCCTTGTTGGATCCTGATTGGATTTTAGCTATGCAGGAGGAGCTAAACCAATTTGAAAAAAATAAGGTATGGAAGCTGGTACCCAAACCTAAAGGAAAGAATTCAATTGACACCAAATGGGTATTCAGAAATAAGATGGATGAAAATGGCATAGTAATCAAGAACAAAGCTAGACTGGTTGCTAAGGGCTATTGTCAACAAGAAGGAATAGATTTTGATGAAACATTTGCTCCTGTTGCAAGACTTGAAGCCATCAGAATTTTCTTAGCCTATGCAGCCCATGCCAATTTCAAAGTCTATCAAATGGATGTCAAAAATGCATTTCTAAATGGAGATTTGAAGGAGGAAGTCTATGTTAGTCAGCATCCTGGTTTTAAAGATCCAAATTTTCCAGAATATGTCTACTATCTTCTGAAAGCATTTTATGGATTGAAGCAAGCACCTAGATCCTGGTATGACACTTTATCAAAGTTTCTTTTAGAAAATCACTTCACAAGAGTACTGTTGATAAAACCTTATTCTTTAGAAATGTTAATGGCTCTAGTATACTTGTTCAAATTTATGCAGATGATATTATATTTGGCTCTATAGATGAAAAAAATTGCAAAAAGTTTGCCAAATTGATGCAAAGTAAGTATGAAATGAGCATGATGGGAGAACTAACTTACTTTCTTGGTTTACAAGTTAAGCAAGTTAGTGATGGAATATTCATTAGTTAAACCAAATATATTTTTGATCTTTTAAAGAAGTTTGATCTAATGGATTGCACATCTGCAAAAACTCCCATGACCACTGCAACTAAACTTGAATTAAACACTACTGAAAAGTCTGTGGACATTTCAAGCTATAGGGGCATGGTTGGCTCACTTCTGTACCTAACAGCCAGTAGGCCAGATATAATATTTGTTTCCTGTCTTTGTGCTAGATTACAGGCTGATCCTAGAGAATCTCATTTAGTAGCTATTAAGAGAATTTTCAGATATCTCAAGGGAACACCAAAACTTGGCATTTGGTACCCTAGATATTTTGGTTTTGATCTAACTGGTTTTTCAGATGCAGATTATGCAGGTTGTAAAATTGATAGAAAAATCTTGTCAATTTTTAGGAAACAAGCTTGTGTCATGGTTTAGTAAAAAGCAAAATTCAGCTTCTACTTCCACAGTTGAAGCTGAATATATTGCAGATGGCAGTTGTTGTGCACAGATTTTATGGATGAAAAACCAATTGTTGGACTATGGCCTACAAGTGGACATAATTCCAATTTTCTGTTATAACACAAGTGAAATTACAATCACTGAAAATCCAGTATAGCATTCAAGAACAAAGCACATAGATATCAAGTACCACTTCATTAGGGAACATGTGATGAATGGTACTGTGGAACTTCATTTTGTTCCAAGTGAAAAGCAGATTGTAGATATCTTTACCAAGCCACTTGATGAATCCACCTTTTTCAGGTTGGTAAGTGAGTTAGGTATGTTTAATTATTCTTGAATTCTTACTGATATTTTTGTAAGTTGGAATGCAGCTAGAAACTAAATTGATTTTTCTGTTTTTTATGAAATTTAGGCTAAGCCAAAATATACACCCCGACGGATGCTCATTATCCATCGAGTTTGATCATCCATCGGAATAGAATAGCTTAATAAAAATCAATTACTTTTCTGGATTATTTTATACCTGACGGATAATAGTTTTATTCTCATCCATCGAATTGCTTTCATCTTGGTCGTTGGAACTCTGAACATTATCCATCGGATATACTTACAGTCTGTAAGTTTATCACGACGGATAATTGAAAGAATTTTGACAGTTTATTTATTTTAAACGGCTATTTTGAGCTATTTTGATTGGTTACTTTATTTCACTTTATTACTTTTGACAGTTTATTTCTGAGATAGTATAAAAGCAAAATTTTCATTCTTTTCTTTTATCATTCTCAAATCAATTGCTCTAACTCTCTTCTTCTCCAAAGCAAATACTCTCTTTCTCTATGCAAATTCCCTTACTTTAACAATGGCACCAGTAGTCAAAATCATGTCTCAGTCTGGGTTCATCTATGAAATGAACAATTTTGTAGCTCTTGTGAACAAAGAAATTCCGGCGTCTGAAGATTTTCACAAAATGATGGATTTTATGAAAGGTTGCAAACTCAGTTATGCTATGCTGGAATCACCCACAATCTACTGTGAAGTTGTGGAGGAGATATGGACAACTGTTGAGAACCAGTCTACAGACAAAACCATAACTTTCACACTCAAAGGTAAGCAATGCTGCATTAATAGTGACACAATTTAAGCATGCTTTAAGATTCCTGAAAACACTACTACTGTTCCACACACAGATGCTAATTTAATTACCATGCTTAATTCTATTAGCTATGCACTTCCTACCTCTAAGTTAAGTGAGATTAGAAGGCTAGGTCTTAGAAAGGAATGTAGTTATTTGTGTGATGTAGTTACCAAGGTGTTATCTAGAAAAATAAGTAATTTTGATTCTGTCAATACTGTCATGCTTAACATGCTTTATATGCTAGTTACTGATAATTATCATAATTTCAGTGACATGGTTATGTTTGAATTAGGCTATAAGTTAGGGGAAGTTAATAAGACAGGCAAAAGTGTCTATTATACTAGATTCTTTATGATTCTTGCTAACCATCTTATTGAGAATATTGCTATTGAGAACCCAACCAACAAACTGGATTGTTGGGTTCAAGAAAGGAGAATAATTGCAGATCTGAACAGAGTAAGTCACCATAAAGAGGTGCGTCTATTCTACTTTCCAATCATGGAGGGCACTCATGTAAGTGAGGTAAGCACCACTATCACTAATCTACCAACCTCACAAATTTCTTTGCCTTTAAGTGTAGCTATGGCATCTGTGTCAATGACCCAACAGATGCCTACCCAAGCTACCAAAACAAAAACTTCAAAATCCAAAACAAAGAAAGCCCCCTCTGGTTTCTCTCAAAAGAAACCAGTTGCAAAATCTACCAAACCTAAAGAGGGGAGTGTGAAGGGTGGTGATATAGGTGAGGGACGGGGTGAATATCAAAGAAACCCTAAGGATAAGGTTGGTGAGGTAAGTGTACCCAAACCTAGCCACACCACAGTTTCCCAACAAACTGTGGTAGTTAATAAGGAAGTTAGCACAACTCTAGTTTCATTCTCTCAAAAGGATGTTACTATTGAAACAAGCTCCCAACCAGGAGCACAGGCCAAAAGGGTAAGGGACACTAGTTCACCTCAAACATATGCCATAAAGGAGAGATCTAAAACCCTTGGGGATGCACAGGGAACACACACATTGTAAACTGAAGCTAAAGACTCAGTCACTGCACCATCTCAAAGTCAATTTAATTGTGACTCTAATAAATGTGGAGTCACAACCAAAATCTTTAGTAATTGAAGCACCACAAACACTAAACTCTCCCTCAAATTCTCTGGATGGGGATATGATCAACACATCGATTCCTGATTCCCCTTCTTTAACTTTGTTGGGGAAGCCAAAATCTAATGCAATTGAGCATCATCTTCTGGATGATTTGTTGGCTCACTTGCCAATTCTTTCAAGAACTGTTGAAACATATGTGCCCAAATTTTCATCAATCTGCATAGAGTCCACAATAGTTTCCACTTCAAACTCATTCATTTCCTCTATTCTAATAGATATTGTTCATCCGTCGGTTCGTGATTACATCCCGACGGATGTGCCTAACAGCAGTCATCCGTCGACTAACCTAACTACTATCCGGATGGATGTTTCTCATCAGTCGGTACTCTCTACACACACTGAAATTTCAACAATTTTTACAAGTGTAGATGAGTTAGTAGTTGTAAATCACTCTTAGGACTGAGGGAAGAGAGTGGAATGAGTGAGAGGCTGGGTTGCTCCCAGGAAAAAGGAGAGGAAAAGAGTGAACTCATGCAGGCTATTTCTTCCAACCTGCCAAAAGAGAGTGAGTGGAGTCCTACCTTAGAAGGTGACGGTGAGGGTATGAGGGTGGTAAGCCAAGGGGAGCCCTTGATGTAACAAAAGAGAGGAAACTAGAGAAGTGCAGGTACATAAATTATAAGGATGGAAACCATTGCTAGTGAGTCAATGAATGTCAGTGATGCAGAAAGGGAGAGACTATTTTAGCAAGAATATCAAGTTGTCATAGATTCTATCTCCCTGGATGCTAAGACATTTACTCATCCTGTTTCAGCTTATCAAACTCTAGCTGAACAGGGCAATGGGAATGCTGAGAAGATGTTAAACCTAGTGCATACAACTGCTTCTCTACAAAGGGAAAATGATGCAATCACTGTTATGCCATCTACAACTGGTAGTGATCCTGAATTGGCTCAAGACTCTTTTGGGGATGATGGTGAAGATGCGGAGGATGACAACATGAGCATAAGGGGAGATGCAGATATTCCTTCCTAGATGATGACTAAAGAGTGTTCATATTCACATCTCCAATCCACCTTATTCAAGCTAATTCCTGACACCCAAACAACAATTCAGGCATCCACAACTGTCAGCACTAAAAGATTACTCACAACACATCTTGAAGCTCTACAACTGTACAAGATTCAAGCTTTCCAACACAGTCAGAGTGTGGATGAAATGAAGCAAGAAATTTCTGAAGTCAAACAAGATCTTGTGGCAAGGTTGGATGCTAGACTTCCAGGAACCACCATGACTGAGATAGCTCAAAACTAAGGAAAGAACTTGATCTAAACAGAAAGGTTGAGGCCATGGACTCTAGGCTTTCTAATGTGGAGAAGTCAGTGGCCAACATACTTGAAACTCAGAAAGCTCAGACTTCTCTGCTACAACAGTTGGTGGCTGCACAACTCCCTTCTTCTCAACAACTTAATAATAACAAAAAAGGGGAGAAAGGCTCATAAAGTGAGGGGGATAAACTCCTCAAAATTCAAGTCAGTAAAGTAATTGTGCCAATGATTGCTTTCATTAAGCCACCAGCTATGGAAAACATTGATCTCATCAATCTAGCAGCAGCAAAACTGGAATCAATTGATAAACTGACAAAGATTGATGTAGCGGCAGTTGAGAAGGAGCTAGATGATAAATGGAAAAAGATTGATGCAGATATTTAAGAGATATTTGGGTAGATACAAAAACCAGACAAGATTTTTCATCACCACTCACAAGTCACACAAATCCCAGTGAATGAAATGAGTCTTAAGAGCTTGGAAAAAGGCCAAACTTCATGCATCAGATATCCAAAAGCTAATCTAATTCTGAAGCCTAAAATGAACTATTCAAAGTTCTCAGACAAAAATCCTGTGGATCTTATGTTTGAGACAGCTTGGCCAGATGAAAAGAAGCTGTTGGCGAGGTCAATTGCATTTTACAAATATCCATCTGATTCAGTTCAAAAGAAGAGAATTGCCAAAATTTACAGGAATGAAAAAGAGATCTATGTGGTGGCTGGACACCCTCTGTTTGTAGAAGCTAAGAAGGGAGAAAAATAAAGGATCAAGCAAGACAAGAAGCAGGCTGCTTTAGATGCTAAGAAGCTTAAACAAAAGAAGGAGCAAGCTAATATCTTGGCCAAACTTCAAGTTGTCAAGTCTACAACTGAGATTTCTGAAAAACCACCTGTGACTATTAAAGCTCAAGATCAACAAATGCAAAATGAACCTCCACAGAAAAGAAAATTCAGATACAAGCTTCACTCTAAAAGAAAATTGGACTTAGTGATGAGGAAATGGAGGACTACATTCCCAAACAGTCTACAACTTCAACTCAAACATCCCAGCCCTCAGTGGTACATGAGGAATTCAAGGTAGATCCAACAAAGAACTTTCATGGTGAACTTATAAATCCCAAGGATGAGCCAGTAGACTGGGAAAGCTTGCCAATTCCTGAACTCAATTTACCTATCCTCAATAAGCCAAAGAAGACAAAGATTAAAGCAACCAAGAAAGTGAAGCCTGTGACTTTCAGGTCCAAGGCCCTAACCAAATATCAACTTACAGTCAACAAGGGAGATATCTTATACATTTGTGACATCAAGGAGTTTTCTGAAATAAATCTCTACTTGGATGAATTGGAAGAAGTAAGAGGAATTGATGATCATAGACATCTTCCTGAAAGGCTGGTGTTCAAGTACAAGGGAGGGAAAGAAATCACATGGCCACTTCACAGGATTCTTCAGGAAAGCTGTTCTGTACTGATTAGGATCTTCTCATCGTTAAAGAAGAACTTTGGTTTCAATATAATTGCAAAGAAGTTGGTTCTAAAGAAGATAAAAGATCTGAGGAGTGATAAAGCCAAGAATGCACTTCCAAGATCTCTTACAATTCCCTTCACAGGAAAAAAAGTGCATTTAAGGCCTTCTTGGCTGATGGAATTCAGAGATGATAAGGGAGTTAGAAGATTCTTCAGACTGGATGACCAATTGAGTATCTCTAGCAATGAGACTCTGTTGAAAATACAAGAAAAGATGGATCTATCTGTAATAACCCCAATTTTTGAGAAATTTTGAAACCCTTATGAATAGTGTTTTTGCTGAACGAGAAAACTTTTCATGCCACGCTATGTAGGGGTTCTGTTATTGATCTGATGGGATATTATTAGTACTCTATGTGGTATATAAGTGTATGTAAAGATCGTCAGAATCCAATTCCGAACACTTTGATTTTTCCCGGAAATCCAATAGATACGGAAAGAATTGAGTATAAGGTAACAGGATAAAAGGATTTAAATTAAAGGATTATAATAGAGGATCATAAAAAGGAATTTAATGTATTGAGAAAGGTTAAGGGAACCTAAGTAATAAGATCCCGGGTATGATCCCTCGAACGATAAACGAAAACGAAAGTTAAGCGAACCGTATAACAGATCAGCGGTCATTAGGCAAACGATTAGGAAGTTAATCAAAGGGATTAGTGGGAATGATGTCATCCAACCAATAGAAAGAGGACAAGGAGGGGAGGATGACATCATGAGGATGACATAGGCATGACAAGAAAGGAAGGAGATGTGGTGACTTTTTAACCACACAAAATCAAGGGCAACTAGGTAATTTACTAAATCAAACACAAAAACAAGCCAACCAAGCCAAGCAAATCATTTTCATCAAAACACAAAAACCATTCTCTCATCCAAGCAAGCTTGCTCTCGGCTTTTACTATTGCAAATGGAGGAGAAATTCAAAATCAAAGATCCAAGCTTCCTAAATTGGTGAGTTAATTCCCTAATCATCTTCATGCTTAGTTAGGGCTATATCATGAGTTTAAGCCATCAATTCCTTCTCCATCTTCTTCATTTAATCAAAGAAGAAGACTATGAATAGTGTTTTCAAGTTTTTAACTTGAAGTTTTTCTTGTTTTTCTTGAAGATCCAAGCTTTCCTAAGACTTCTCAAAGCTTCTTAAGGCTTCCTAGCTCCTCCCACCACTTCAAGGAAGGTATACCATCTCCAAACCCTAGATTCCTATATATTATAAGATGATTTTGATTAGTAGGATGATATTGTAGCTTGTTGTTGTGATTAGAGTTTGGGATTTGAATTGGTAGTGAAATGGAATGGTAAATGTTGAGGTTTTGATGAAAAGAACTTAAGTATGATTAAAGTTAAGCTTAGGCATAAGTATGAATGATTAAATTGAATTGGTTGGGGTTGTTATGATGTGATAAGGATGGATGTTGGTTGTATGTTGGATTTGAGGTTGATTTGGAATGGGTTTGAATGGTTTAAAATATTTGAAATCGCGTAAACATAGCCGTCGTAA
This sequence comes from Apium graveolens, assembly GCF_009905375.1. Taxonomy (NCBI): domain Eukaryota; kingdom Viridiplantae; phylum Streptophyta; class Magnoliopsida; order Apiales; family Apiaceae; genus Apium; species Apium graveolens. Next base: position 145,713,233 of record NC_133649.1, on the reverse strand, counting down.
CGTCCGATTTTCTTTGGACTGTTTTTGTGCATAGCATTAGGACCCGAGAACCCCCTGCTAGATTATGACCACTGCCATGTCTAGATAGCTCGTGTTACGAGCTTCGTTTTGATATGTAGTTCGTTCGATTCCGATGCACGGTTTAGGAGAAACGACCGTTTCAAGTAACGGCATTTCGCGAACGAAACTCTTCCCCTCGCCTTACTTTGAAACATAGGTTAAAGACCAAAAAGGGTTAATTAATGTATGAAACATTTATGGTAAGTGTTTTAGGCAGTTGGTAAGACACTCGCGAAGGAATCGCTTTAAAACTCGTAAAGGTTAAATTATTAAAAATGGTGGAGCCGAGGGTACCCGAGTGACTTAAGCGAATCAGTGAGCACAAAACAAGCGTTAGAGTCTAAGTTAGTTAAAGTATAGATTTACAAGTGATTTTGGTTTAATTCCAACTTACTTGTTGTTTATAGGTTACCAGACTCGTCCCGAGCCTTTTATCACCCCAAGTCGCTCAGGCAAGTTTTCTACCCGTTATACTGTTGTTGTGATGAATATATGTATATGCATTATCTTGCAATAGATGCATGTTGGTTAATTAGCAAATGTTGCGATATATTGAAGCATGCTGATATGGTATATATATGCATGCCTGTTTCGTATTCTTGATTTATATATCTGTTGGTTCAAATACTTATTCATTGCATAATACCTATGCTAGAGATAAGCGGTATTTGCGTATACCCTTAGTATAGGGACCCAAAGGTGGAAATATTTTCTAAAACCGGGAGTCGAGGATCCCGAGTAGATTTTGTATATATGGATATATATATATATACTTATATATATATATATATGGTCATAGTTTTCAAAACTATTAATCGAATAAGGTTTATTCGATTACTTTAACTTTATTTTATTATTGAATATTATTTCGAATATTATTCGAAGGCGTATGACTCCTTTATATTAAATGAATATTATTTTGAATATTCATTCGAGGACTTATGACTCCTTTTATTTTATTAATAAATATTATTTTGAATATTCATTCGAGGACTTATGACTCCTTTTATTTATTTATCTGAATATTATTTGAATATTCATTCGAGGGCTTATGACTCTTTTATATTATTTATTGAATATTATTTGAATATTAATTCGAGGGCTTATGACTCAGTTTATATTATTTAATGAATATTATTTGAATATTCATTTGAGGATCTATGACTCCGATTATTTGCTGAGGTATATTCTTTATTTTATTAAAGAATAAGGTGTCAATAATCAAACTTATTTTCGATTATTCAAATAAAGATAGTACTTTCATATAAGTATATTTTTGGTTATTTAATACTCGTTTCAAGTATAAGTTTTAATACTTCTACTTCAATTATTTTTATAAAGATTATTCTTTATGGGAATATTATTTAAATAATAATATTCAGTCATTTTCTAAATATTCTGGGGACTGATTTACTTCATTAAATCAGCTTTACTCCAAACACTCTATAAAGTGTTTTCGAGTCTTCAAAAATGATTTTTAAAAGTTAGAGCGGATCCCAAAACTCATTTTTATATTTAAGATCTTCCTTTTTAAGGGGATTTAAATACTCGCTCAAAACCTGAGGGATCCGGCTCTGTGGTGTATTTTATATTCGCAACAAGGTTGCAGTTTTGGTAAATGAATTGATTACTTACCCAACGTTCGGGAAGTAAGTCCATCTATTGAGTCGGCATAAGCAACATGGGCTCAGTGGGCGTCCATGATAGTGTAAGTGGCTCAGTGGGAGTCCATCAAATGCATAAGTGGCTGAGTGGCAGTCCAGCATAAGGTCCTATTGAGACCAGGGTGATGACCAGTGGGGAATTCGTCCATCTACTAGTAGAAAAGGTTACTTATTGGTATCTTTGCCTGATCAGCAAGATATCTGGTTTATGCCAAAATTCTTTTCCTTTCCAAAATTCATTGGATGTTTCAAACTCTGTTCATATTTTACATAACAGAGGTTCCAGGAAATGTTTTATATATATGTGGATATATATATATATCGGGACTAAATAAAGTATCTCGTAACTTTATTTCATTCAATAATATTTCAAAGATTGAATCTATTCAAATCTTGTCTTGTAGTCTCATCTATGTGATGAACTTTTGAAACTGGTTATAACTTGAACGGTGGTAGTTCAAGTAGTATTGGGAAAGATATAAGTATATTGGGGTATTTGGTAACCTCATCTTTTAAACTTATATCTAATTAATAATTGTCTTATGAATGACAAAGATTTTCAGAAAAACGTTGAGACAAGGTTAGATATATGAGATCACCTTGCAACGATATTTTTTTTATATACAGTTATACACTGGGACTTTGTGTATATTATGCATGGAAGAGGACTTCCAATATTTTGAAAAGTATATATATATATATATACTGAATATTTTGCGACTTCATCGCATTAAGATATCAAACTTGGTTCATTTCTTTTGACCAAGACTTTCATGAGTATTATGAGTAGGCTCATATATTGTAAATCATTATACATATTATTTTGGTGGGCTTGCTGCTCACCCTTGCTTTATTTCTTCATCACACAACAACAGTTAGGAAAGATGGCCAGACTCCAGCAGACCCAGCGCAAGCGCGTGGGAAGCCTCCCGTGTCTTCCCGTTGATGTTGTAGCTGCTATAGCTACAAAGGTAGATCTATTGTAGATCAGACCATCTACTTTTGAGAATCAATTATGTATAATTATAACTTGTGGCAGATAATGGCAATTAACTGTAAATTTATCAAGTAATCATTTTGGGTTGTAATAACTTTTAAATTGTGGATTCAAAGACTTGTACTTATTTAAATTTCATCTCTGAGACTATAACGGGTTGTGGTGTGTGTTAGTGTGGGGTCACAGCATAAGGTTATTTATTATTAATTAAGTGAAGTGATATTGTGGAAAGAAAGGCCGTGATGACCCGGATCCCCGACCCCGGATCTGGGGGTGTTACAGAAATGGTATCAGAGCTAAGCGTTATAAACCTCAGAGATGATGGGACGTTAAGATAATAAGTTAACTAAGATAATAAGAACTCTTGCCAAGTTCATAGTCGGGCTACCTAACGTAGCACTGACAGTTAAAACCCTTATGGGAACCCTTATAAATATCGTGATAGGAGCGTAGTTCGTTATCGTATATGGTAGCGGGACTCCGAACCCTGAGGTTGAGGAGCAACATCGCGATGATATTGTATTACTAATTGGAGATCGGATTGTGGATCCGATAGAGTGTCCTAATGCAGGACCGGATGATGTTGATATTGAGGATGTAGCGGTTGAGGATGTTGTCCTAGAAGGGATAGTTGTTGAGGAGGATCCCATGGAGGATCCTGACAAGATTGGATAAAGGACCACTGATGAATTGATGACCATGGTTTGGTCGACTACCAGAGGTAGGATTGGCCGGTCACTACCGGAGGTTCATTCAAGTTTGTAAAGATAGTAGCCCCTTTAACGCGGCTTACTCGTAAGACTGAGAAGTTTGAATGGACAGAGAAATGCGAGAACAGCTTTCAAGAACTGAAGCAGAGGTTGGTGATGGCCCCTATGCTGGCATTGTCGGATGGAAAAAGGAGATTTTGTGAAGTGTAGTGACGCTTCGCACAAGGGCTTAGGGTGCGTGCTTATGCAGCACGGTAAGGTAATCGCGTACATGTCAAGACAATTAAGGTAATATGAAATTCGATATCCCCGCCCATGAGCTTAGGCTCGTGGCAATAGTTTTACCCTAAAGATTGGAGGCACTACTTGTATGGAGAGAAGTGCGAGAATTACCTAAGCCATAAGTGCTCTAGTACATTTTCACGTAGAAAGAGCTCAACATATGCCAGAGGAGGCAGTTAGAGCTAATCAAGAATAATGATTGGGAGATTCTTTATCATTCGGGGAAAGCCAATGTGGTGGCTGATGCCCTTAGTAAAAAGGAGAGACTCAAGATGATAATGTCTTTGGGAGAGTTTATAAGAGATTTTGGAAATAGTAGTGAAGGTAACCGGAGCCGGTACCGAAAAGCTGTTTGAGATTGCAACAGAGACCGAATTATTGGAAAAGATCATATTGTGCCAGAAAAAGTTATGAATGAAGGCAGAGAGCCAACAATTAGATAAAAGATTAATATCAAGAAAGATGATAAGGGAATAATGAGGTATTCCTATAGAATTTGGGTTCCGAAAGTTCAAGAGCTTAAGGATGAGAACTTAGATGAGAGCCATAGTTTGAGGAATAGGATTTAGGGCAAACCCAGAGTGTGATAGTCAGGGAGGTTGCCATCAAGAAAGAAAGAACCCATAACATAATAGAGTGGAAAACAAGGTTTTTAATGTATAAGATAACCCCGATTATGGGAGAAGGTTGAAACATTTCATACTAAGGAAACAGAAAGTCGAGTAAGGAAAGGAGACCCGAGACAGTACTCCTATATGGCAATTTATGGACCTGTCTAGACAGAACTTAGACTATTATCCCCAACCACCACCCTGAGGGGACAATGCGGCAGGAAATTCTTTCATGACCTTTAAATCGTTAAGCTCTCAGAGTTCCAAGGAACAGGTTGACCTAGTCGAGGCAAGAGCCTGGCTAAAGGAAATATAGGAATCATTTGAGATTCTAAATGATTGACGAATCACAAAAGACTATTTTTATCACTCACCCTCCTAAGAGAGAGACCACCTGCTGGTGAAAGGCCAAGGAAGGCACGGAGCAAGAGATTATAATAAACTGATTAAAGTTCAGTCAATTGTTTTCAGGAAAGTACTTCCCAAAGTTATGAAGATAGTGTAAAAGCTTTAGAGCCAGAACAAAGGCAGACGAGTATGATGAATTGTGAATCTAAGTTGTAAAAGTTATCAAGATTCGTTCTGAGGACACGAATCCAGAATGACGGGATGTTTGAAATCAGTGCTTAAGTTATGTTGGTTCATGAAATAATGATAAGAGAAAGGAAAATAAAAAGAAACTGAAGTGGAAAGGAATATAAAGGCAATAGAGTTTGAGGAATGATAAGGGAGTTGGGTATGAGGAAACCCTAAAGACTCATAGCAATAGAAATAGAAAAGTATGTAATCGTCAGGATGATGATGATCCACCATGAGTTAAAATTGATGGTTGAAGGCATAAGAGATACATATATTGTACCCCCTTTAAGTTGGGAGGATTCGAGGAAACCTTGAGATAGTTCGAAGGATAAATATTGAGACACAGATAGACTGAGGAGACAAGAAAGTAAGAAATCAGGAAAAATTGGATGAAGGAAGTGACCTTCAATAATGTGAAATGTAAGACCAGTGGCTTGATACCCAGGAAGGGAGACGCCATGTATGAAAGATATCCCAACATTGAGATGACTGTTGAGATAAACAACAAAAGTAAATAAGGATTTATTAAGAAGAAGTTCACGTTGAACACGACCAATATCTTCCAGATCATCCATGTGATCATTACCAAATCAGGAAAGAAAAGCGGATAACCATTTTTATCTTTTGGAGGCCATGTGGATTGACCTTAACTTGAATAAGGATGCTATTGTGAAATTCGGTATAGACTATCGAGGTGGAAATGATTGAATAAGATACCCTTATCAGGGATATATGACTTTATTTATCCATGGAAGGATGCTTGTACCTTTTTAAAGGTGGAATTAAGGATAGAACATCGGTAACTTAAAACGAATCCTAGGGGAATGCATAAAGGTTGGCATTTCACCCTTAATAGGGATAGTATGAGTTTTGACAGTATGAATTGGAAAGGATTAAGGTAATAATAACCTTTAAGGATCAGTGGAGAAATTTTTCAGAAGTATATAGACAATGGTTCTAGTAATAGTAAATGGTATTTTAATATGCCCTGTATCTAGGGAATACAGGAGGAATGATTGAAGGATAACCTTAGAGGTTTTACAAGGAGAAAGGAAATATTCGAAATTCTCAAGAATAAAAATGTTGATAAAGGAAATATGACATAATTATAATGATGCCAAGTGGGGCACGTGTTAAACCACGAGAAAGTATGGATCGAACCAGTAAAGGTCGAAATTATTCAGGGCAATTAAGACTTAAGATAAAAGATGTTGTAAGTATGATTGAGAGTCAGTCGTGACAGTGATTAACCTCTAAAGACTGAGGCAATAACTTATGGAAAAATGGTGATATTTTTTTTTATACTCATCAGATTTTAAGGAATACATCTTCACAAAAGCAGTGATTGAAATAAGGTAGAAAATTTATTTGGAGGTGGTTAAAATGACATTGACTATAAGGAAATTTTAATATCAGGAAAGGCCAAAGAGGTGGCCGACACTTTAAAGGTAAGAGGATAATTATAGGCGCTTGTGCCAGAGGAATACAGTGATGATGGTTAAAACTGTGAAGGTTGTATTATGGTTTGGAAGATGGACATTCCTTCTAATGACTGTGCAATACCCAACCGTAATAGTAGTTGGTAAAGGTTTAATTCGTGTAATCGCCATGAACGGGCTATCTATCTTAGAAGGTCCTATCTTGAGATAAGCCAGGACCATGTTTCAAAAAAGACTAGACGAACCTTTGAGTTAAATCTTCTATTTAAGGCATATGATTAAGAATGGTATAAACCTGCTATCGGTGCTTTGATTGAAACTCTTCTGCAATTTTATATGCTTCATGTCATGTATGTATGTTAGGATCAGGAGTGTACTCCATGAATCATGAATGGTGATTATGTTTCCTCCTTAGAAGGATTTGATACGACATGTATGGACTCCGTATGGTCAGCTATTAAGACTTCATGGAAAATGAATGACGACAGTAGGTCAGTGGTGGACCATAGTAAGGCAGCAATGATTCTGCGAGTATTGAGCTGATTATAACTGTGAGAGTTGTATTGGAATGGGTGTTGAGATTGAGTACCACTAATCGGGTCGTGGTAGTGTATAAGTTATCATTGATAGACTAATTAAGTAGAGTATCTACCTAGTGAATAATTATTGTTTCTTATCAATAGAGAGTCGTATTATTATATGAGGAAGGTTGCGGTGCAAGCATAGAATTCTAGTAACGATGATGTATAGAATGAGATCCCAGATTCGATTTTCGATGTCGAGGGAGTTTCAAAGGTGATTATGTATAAGCTCGAGGAAGAGTGTGGGTCCATAGAATGATGGACGGGATAGCGAAAATATTTAGGCATGGGAAATACGAGGCTATAATGCTTGATGCTGATATAAATACGTATATGTTTTGTTCTCCTATGACAAACCTCTATAGTTCAGAGGTAGGTTCCAAGCCAGATATTTTGTGGCAGTATATTTTTTCATATATACAATTCTCTTCAATTCGTTCTTTTCTCTTCTTTTCATTTCATGTAAGCTGAGAAGAACAACCCTTCCAGAAAGGGGAGGTATTGCCGAATGACTATCTATCTGAGTGATAGAAGCCTAGTAGGATACCAGCTATTGTTTAATTGCTTGTCAAGTACTAAAGGCTGGCCACCTTCTGTACTAACTAAGCGATATAACAAGTGTTCATGATCATAGTGATCTCTCAACAAATTCCTTTACTTCTATATGAAGGATTAAGCTTCCAAAGATAGAAGCAGCTGAAAAAGGAGTAGTAAAGTTATGGTGGTATTCAGAATGGAAACACGTTCATGATACTAAGGTTGACGTGGTTATTAAAAGGTTATAGAACGCTAACGAGCCAAAGGTATAACCAGTATAATATTAGGAACGGAAGGTAATAGCGATTACGAACTAGAAAAGAATGGGTATTGAGAAGCAAAAGCTCTAATGCTAAAAGCTATAATGAGAGTCTGTGCAATAGACTTGAAAGAATTTGGAATGATCACTTAACACGGATTAAGTTATCTTACGACAATAGATCATATGTCATTATCGAGATGTCGCCTTATGAGATCCTTGAGGGAAGACAATGTCGATCTCCCTTATGTTAGGATGAAGTTGTAGAGCGCAAGATGCTCGGACCCGCAGTAGTCCAAAGGACCAAGGATATGATAGATCTAATCAGAGGACGGCTGGTAGTAGCCCAAGATGGACATGATAAGTATGTTGATTTGACACGAAAGGATAAAGAGTATGAAATAGGGGACCTAGTAATGTTATAGGTATCCCTTGGAAAGGATTGATGAGGTTCGGAAAGAAAGGAAAGCTAAGTCTACAATTTGTTGGACCCTTGGATATATTAAGACGTTTGGGAAGTTAGCATATGAGCTAGCCCTAACCCCGAACATGTAGCAGGTCGTAACGTGTTTCACGTATCAATGTTAAGGAAGTGTAATTCAGATGCCAGATAAATAGAGGCATATGAGCACATAGATATGCAACCCGACGTAACCTATATGGAGCAACCAGGAAGGGTTATAGAGTGAAAAGGAACAAGTGCTTAGGAGAAGGATTATCAAACTAGGCAGAGTTTGGTGGTAGAACCACAATGTGGGAAAATTGACTCGAGAGTTAGAAAGTGTAATGCTAAGAAAGTATCCCCATTTGTTTTCTATCTGATTCCGGGACGGAATCCTTTTAAGGAGGGGAGACTGTAATAACCCCAATTTTTGAGAAATTTTGAAACCCTTATGAATAGTGTTTTTACTGAACGAGAAAACTTTTCATGCCATGCTATGTAGGGGTTCTGTTATTGATCTTATGGGATATTATTAGTACTCTATGTGGTATATAAGTGTATGTAAAGATCGTCAGAATCCAATTCCGAACACTTTGATTTTTCCCGGAAATCCAATAGATACGGAAAGAATTGAGTATAAGGTAACAGGATAAAAGGATTTAAATTAAAGGATTATAATAGAGGATCATAAAAAGGAATTTAATGTATTGAGAAAGGTTAAGGGAACCTAAGTAATAAGATCCCGGGTATGATCCCTCGAACGATAAACGAAAACGAAAGTTAAGCGAACCGTATAACAGATCAGCGGTCATTAGGCAAACGATTAGGAAGTTAATCAAAGGGATTAGTGGGAATGATGTCATCCAACCAATAGAAAGAGGACAAGGAGGGGAGGATGACATCATGAGGATGACATAGGCATGACAAGAAAGGAAGGAGATGTGGTGACTTTTTAACCACACAAAATCAAGGGCAACTAGGTAATTTACTAAATCAAACACAAAAACAAGCCAACCAAGCCAAGCAAATCATTTTCATCAAAACACAAAAACCATTCTCTCATCCAAGCAAGCTTGCTCTCGGCTTTTACTATTGCAAATGGAGGAGATATTCAAAATCAAAGATCCAAGCTTCCTAAATTGGTGAGTTAATTCCCTAATCATCTTCATGCTTAGTTAGGGCTATATCATGAGTTTAAGCCATCAATTCCTTCTCCATCTTCTTCATTTAATCAAAGAAGAAGACTATGAATAGTGTTTTCAAGTTTTTAACTTGAATTTTTTCTTGTTTTTCTTGAAGATCCAAGCTTTCCTAAGACTTCTCAAAGCTTCTTAAGGCTTCCTAGCTCCTCCCACCACTTCAAGGAAGGTATACCATCTCCAAACCCTAGATTCCTATATATTATAAGATGATTTTGATTAGTAGGATGATATTGTAGCTTGTTGTTGTGATTAGAGTTTGGGATTTGAATTGGTAGTGAAATGGAATGGTAAATGTTGAGGTTTTGATGAAAAGAACTTAAGTATGATTAAAGTTAAGCTTAGGCATAAGTATGAATGATTAAATTGAATTGGTTGGGGTTGTTATGATGTGATGAGGATGGATGTTGGTTGTATGTTGGATTTGAGGTTGATTTGGAATGGGTTTGAATGGTTTAAAATATTGGAAATCGCGTAAATATAGCCGTCGTAACGTCTGATTTTCTTTGGACTGTTTTTGTGCATAGCATTAGGACCCGAGAACCCCCTGCTAGATTATGACCACTGCCATGTCTAGATAGCTCATGTTACGAGCTTCGTTTTGATATGTAGTTCGTTCGATTCCGATGCACGGTTTAGGAGAAACGACCGTTTCAAGTAACGGCGTTTCGCGAACGAAACTCTTCCCCTCGCCTTACTTTGAAACATAGGTTAAAGACCAAAAAGGGTTAATTAATGTATGAAACATTTGTGGTAAGTATTTTAGGCAGTTGGTAAGACACTCGCGAAGGAATCGCTTTAAAACTCGTAAAGGTTAAATTATTAAAAATGGTGGAGCCGAGGGTACCCGAGTGACTTAAGCGAATCAGTGAGCGCAAAACAAGCGTTAGAGTCTAAGTTAGTTAAAGTATAGATTTACAAGTGATTTTGGTTTAATTCCAACTTACCTGTTGTTTATAGGTTACCAGACTTGTCCCGAGCCTTTTATCACCCCAAGTCGCTCAGGCAAGTTTTCTACCCGTTATACTGTTGTTGTGATGAATATATGTATATGCATTATCTTGCGATAGATGCATGTTGGTTAATTAGCAAATGTTGCGATATATTGAAGCATGCTGATATGGTATATATATGCATGCCTGTTTCGTATTCTTGATTTATATATCTGTTGGTTCAAATGCTTATTCGTTGCATAATACCTATGCTAGAGATAAGCGGTATTTGCGTATACCCTTAGTATAGGGACCCAAAGGTGGAAATATTTTCTAAAACCGGGAGTCGAGGATCCCGAGTAGATTTTGTATATATGGATATATATATATATACTTATATATATATATATGGTCATAGTTTTCAAAACTATTAATCGAATAAGGTTTATTCGATTACTTTAACTTTATTTTATTATTGAATATTATTTCGAATATTATTCAAAGGCGTATGACTCCTTTATATTAAATGAATATTATTTTGAATATTCATTCGAGGACTTATGACTCCTTTTATTTTATTAATAAATATTATTTTGAATATTCATTCGAGGACTTATGACTCCTTTTATTTATTTATCTGAATATTATTTGAATATTCATTCGAGGGCTTATGACTCTTTTATATTATTTATTGAATATTATTTGAATATTCATTCGAGGGCTTATGACTCAGTTTATATTATTTAATGAATATTATTTGAATATTCATTTGAGGATCTATGACTCCGATTATTTGCTGAGGTATATTCTTTATTTTATTAAAGAATAAGGTGTCAATAATCAAACTTATTTTAGATTATTCAAATAAAGATAGTACTTTCATATAAGTATATCTTTGGATATTTAATACTCGTTTCAAGTATAAGTTTTAATACTTCTACTTCAATTATTTTTATAAAGATTATTCTTTATGGGAATATTATTTAAATAATAATATTCAGTCATTTTCTAAATATTCTGGGGACTGATTTACTTCATTAAATCAGCTTTACTCCAAACACTCTATAAAGTGTTTTCGAGTCTTCAAAAATGATTTTTAAAAGTTAGAGCGGATCCCAAAACTCATTTTTATATTTAAGATCTTCCTTTTTAAGGGGATTTAAATACTCGCTCAAAACCTGAGGGATCCGGCTCTGTGGTGTATTTTATATTCGCAACAAGGTTGCAGTTTTGGTAAATGAATTGATTACTTACCCAACATTCGGGAAGTAAGTCCATCTATTGAGTCGGCATAAGCAACATGGGCTCAGTGGGCGTCCATGATAGTGTAAGTGGCTCAGTGGGAGTCCATCAAATGCATAAGTGGCTGAGTGGCAGTCCAGCATAAGGTCCTATTGAGACCAGGGTGATGACCAGTGGGGAATTCGTCCATCTACTAGTAGAAAAGGTTAATTATTGGTATCTTTGCTTGATCAGCAAGATATCTGGTTTATGCCAAAATTCTTTTCCTTTCCAAAATTCGTTGGATGTTTCAAACTCTGTTCATATTTTACATAACAGAGGTTCCAGGAAATGTTTTATATATATGTGGATATATATATATCGGGACTAAATAAAGTATCTCGTAACTTTATTTCATTCAATAATATTTCAAAGATTGAATCTATTCAAATCTTGTCTTGTAGTCTCATCTATGTGATGAACTTTTGAAACTGGTTATAACTTGAACGGTGGTAGTTCAAGTAGTATTGGGAAAGATATAAGTATATTGGGGTATTTGGTAACCTCATCTTTTAAACTTATATCTAATTAATAATTGTCTTATGAATGACAAAGATTTTCAGAAAAATGTTGAGACAAGGTTAGATATATGAGATCACCTTGCAATGATATTTTTTTTTATATACAGTTATACACTGGGACTTTGTGTATATTATGCATGGAAGAGGACTTCCAATATTTTGAAAAGTATATATGTATATATACTGAATATTTTGCGACTTCATCGCATTAAGATATCAAACTTGGTTCATTTCTTTTGACCAAGACTTTCATGAGTATTATGAGTAGGCTCATATATTGTAAATCATTATACATATTATTTTGGTGGGCTTGCTGCTCACCCTTGCTTTATTTCTTCATCACACAACAACAGTTAGGAAAGATGGCCAGACTCCAGCAGACCCAGCGCAAGCGCGTGGGAAGCGTCCCGCGTCTTCCCGTTGATGTTGTAAATCATTATACATTTTAATCTGTATTTTTAGGGTGTTTTGTTATCATCAAGTTTATCTTAATTTATGGCTATAATTTCAGTAGACATAAATTGGGGGAGATTGTTAGGAATATGTTGTGAACTTGATGATAAGTCAAACAAAACACCTTGGTAGATTTAACTTAGTGAAATTTGTAGCTCTCGACGGATGATCTAATATAGTCCCGACGGATGAACTTTATAGTCCCGCCGGATGAAATTTTGATATCCATCGAGAGTGTAGCTTATGTAACAAATAAGTATTGTAGCACATTTCTGCAAACAATATGTTTTAGTCTGGTAGATTGTGTAGGGATTTCTGAATCATATTGTCTACTAGATTGATATACAGAATAGGTTGACTAATTGTAAATATGAGATGTCTTGTAATTATGTATAAGTGAAATAGAGTCAAGTGGCAGATAGACTCCCGACAGATGATCTACAAGACTCCCGACGAATGATCAACAAAGTTCCAGACGGATGACCAACTGTTAGGCACAAAGCATGCGCTAAATAATTCATGCAAGTATACACGTTCGCAAGTAATATAGAATGATTTCTTGTTCGTTCCCACAAATACTATGATTAATTATATCTAATTAAGACTTACTCACCAATGTATGATTATTCTTAATGTCAAGACAATAAAAATTAAGGTTGATTAACTAATAATAACTACGAGAATTAAACGCTTGAATTAACAATATTAAACACACATGAGATCATAACTTCATTACTACTTCATTCAATAGTTATTGTTATTACCCTTAGCATGTAATGGTGATGATATTAATTGAACAACACAAAACTGATAAACGCCAACTTTCGTTGTACGAATACCATTCTACCAAGCATCCACAATTAAGATAGAAGTTGTATAGGCATCAATTATGTTGAGACCCTATATGTCTACAGAATTTGACAACATAACGATTTAAGCGCAAGTTATTAATTATGATTACACAGGGCAAGTAAAACGGTAAGAGTTACCCACTAATCATGCATACAATACACGAACCTATGCTAGCATGGCAAGTTCTAAATCTCAAGGTTCAATGTCGCTTCACAAGAGATTAACAGGCTATCTTACATGTTCACGACGCACATAAGAAGAATAAGCACAACCTATACTAGATATCATGTAATCACCACATAACAAGGTATTAAACAATTAACTAAAGAAATCCATAAAAAATCCGCTATGATCCTATGATCACGGTTAGCCCATAATAGAACACATCGTCACCATGGGTTCATATGAAAGCATGATAATAACACAACGATATAAACTAATAAAAATACTTAATAAATAATGAAGTACGTCACAAGAGTATTAAGGTTCAAAGTATAAAGAAAACTAGCATCCACTGTTACAACGAATTAAAAGAATCACAAGATAAATGTATGCTTCCTCTTCTTCGTTGTTGCGTGCTAAAACGGTCTTCTCGATCTTCTTGCCTTCGCTCTCGATTATCTTCTATGAAGAAATCATCTTCCCAAAAGGTTTATATAATAACCCAGAAGAACCAGCGCTTATAGAAGCCCAATTGAACTCTAATTAATTAAATCCAGATTCTGAAAATCCGCACCCAGGAGGCCGCCTCCTTGTTCCAGGCGGGCGCCTGCATCACTTCTGGAAAATTCTTATTTTTGCTTCTGTTTTTGCTAAATTCTTCGCACAACAACCCGAGACTGATTCCAAGCACTTCCTTAGGCTTATTGTGATAAAATCCACATATCTAAGCAAGTTATACCCTGAAATGCAAAAACACTCGAAAAACGTCAAATACACAAAATACTCGAGTTCAAGTCACCACTTCAAGCCGTTATGAGACGCTCTAAGTAGTATAAAATGCCACTTATCACACCCCCAAACTTGAATCGATGCTTGTCCTCAAGCGTCACAGACTCAAACTCAGAATAAAATATGCATGAATGCAAACTATATGAATGCAGCGATCCCCATCGTGATGTCTAAACCAACCAACACATGACATATCAAAAAATGCAATTAGGCGACAAAAGATCAATTAAATCTCGCAAGCTAATAGACAACTAGAAACATGGTGTGTGCAAATGCTTAACAGATATGCTTCGAAACTAGATCAATCACCATAACTTAATTATCCTCAAGGCAATCATAAGCTTATACGAAGAATATATTCTAGACATAAAATGACTTATAACACTTCAAGATTATTGGAGTTTATTACGGAATCATGCTTTTATTCAACATATAAACAAATGCTTAGTTGATCGTGCAATGAGTGACGTCCACAAAAGACTTACGCAATGGTACCCATTTAGCGAGCGTTAGGTTAGCGGATCCCAGACTATAAAAGCCTTAGGTCACTAGGCACAAAGTCCCCTAAGAACTTAATAACTCGAATACCAAAGAGCCCACTCGTGATCAATTGTGAATTAAACCATATTTTTTTTCTTTTTTTTTCTCTTTTTTTTCTAATTTTTTTTCAATTTCTGAGCAAGTGCGTTTCGCTCCATCTTGCTCAACCCTAGACTACTCGTATACAATACGAGTCGGCTACTAGCCATTTGACGCCTAACAACAACTAGCAATGAATTCCAATTTTTTTTCCAATTTTTATATTTTCATGTCTTTTATCATTAAGAGCCTATCATGCATTCTAAGCATAAGCAATAGATTAACCTCAAAAACCATCAAACCATGACAACAATCTAGTCCTTAAGCATACTCTAAGACTAAGTAAAATTACAAGTGTTTCTAGCATGCATGTCAACCTAACAAGATTCAACATCACTCTAACGCTATCACTACACTCACATCAATATCACATATTAATCAGTAAAGCAACACAAAAGGATCATGGTATATGCATGAGCTATATGATATGATAAATAAAGCTATAAAATAAAAAAACTATATAAAAAGTATATGGCAAAAATATGCAACTATATGAACTAAGCTAACATGAAAATGCAACTACATGACACACATACAAATATGTTCCTTAACTACCACCCCCAAACTTAAAATCTTCACTGTCCCCAGTGAAGGTAATAGAAAGGAACACAGGGTATACCTACTCAGACGAATCATCATCACCCTCAGAGGGTGGAGTGTCAGGAGGTGGATAAGCAGAATCCTCACCATAAACGGGCCACTGGATGTCAACTCCAAGGCCTCTAAATGCAGTCCCAAGTGCTTGGGTGAGCTCCTGCGCAAACCGACTCTGCGACTCATACATCGCATCTATCCTCCTGGAAAGCCTCCTGTACTGGACATCAGCCAATCCCAAACCATCTCCTCTCAGGGCTCTCGAAGGACCTGCCTCTCCCCGAGCCTGACTGGGCCTAGCCATGGTAGCACCAGCTGCTGGAACTCCTCCTGGAAGGTGATATCCCAAACCATGTGACTCGGGCTCCCCACCCATCCACTCCTGCATCGCATTCAACGTTGATGAATCAATAGGAGCAACCAGCATCTGCAACTGCTCATAAGACGGCCACTGGACTCCACATGCCTTGCAAAGCTTCGTGACAATAGAGGAATACGGGATAGAGTACTGCGATTTCCCCTCAAAAACTTCAAAATCCCTTGTTAGATGTACTCACCATGGTCCATATAATATTCCTCATTTAGAATTCCCCATAACAACCTCGCCCTCTCCACTATAACCTCATGTGCATGCACAAAAGGAAGAATATTAGGACACATAAATGCATTCCAAGAACGAGCATACCTGTTCATCGTGACAGCAGGGAAATTACGATACTCGTTGGTTCCCCTTTTGAACTTCCACACTGTGCCCGGCTGATAGAGAGTAGCAATAATCAAGTCCATATCAAAATCCTCAGGGGCCTTTTCATTCCAACTCTCCTCCTGTGGTTTCCTTTGTCGCTGTCCAATTACCGAGCGAATCACCTCGGGCTGATAATCAATAGTAAGCCCACGAACAAAAGAAAACCCATTCTTGTTGGCCTTGGCGTTCGCATAGAACTCACGAATGATACTAATCGGAACCGCCTCAGGTGACTCACAGAATGTAATCCATCCCTTCTCAGCAATCATCGGTAACAAATCACCATCCCTCCCTGATGGCAAGAACCCCTTCTCCCTCATAATAGGCTTAGTCAAAAGCTTGGTGTACTCTTCTTCAACAGCCCCATCCAACAATCGGGGCCTCACAGCAGTGTTCCTCAAAGAATCAGCAGTCGGAATGGTGTTGCTGCTCCCTACAGTTTGTGATCTCTTCGGGGCCATTAGAACTGAAAATAAGGGTTAAAAAGTTGTGTTTGGTGTATAGGAGAGATTTCGTAGAGTTTGAAGTATGTGGGATGTGTATGTAGAGGTTGTATGTATATATATAGGGCAAATTAGGGTTAGAATTTGATTAGGAGTGGGGATTGTGGCTAAGTATGGGGGGTAAATTCGTGGGTTAGTGGTGATATGTTGCTTTGGTTTTTGTTTTATGTTTTTGTGTTTTTTTTATAATATGCTGAAAATGATTTTTTCAAAATTCAGGAGAGCATGTGGGCGCCGGGCACCAGCAGGCGGGCGCCTGCTAGCGCGCGACCGCCTGATCCTAGCAGGCGGGCGCCTACAAGGTCTCTGAATTTTTTTTTCTGCCAACATTTTTCTGATTTTTTTTTTTGGGTTTTTGGATAAAGTACTAAATTCTAAGGTGTCCTATGGTCTCATATCTTGGGTTGCCTCCCAAGAAGCGCTTCTTTACGTTATTAGCTTGACGTAGAGTAATGCGATCAAGTTGACAATAAAACAGCACTAACCACTTCACGGTTTGCCGTATCCCCATAATAGTGCTTTAATCTCTGACCATTTACTTTGAATGCTTGGCTCGGATCGTTCTCACAAATCTCCACCGCTCCATGTGGAAACACAATTTTGATGATAAATGGTCCAGACCACCTTGATTTCAACTTTCCAGGAAAAAAGTCGAAGACGAGAGTTGTATAGAAGAACTTGTTGCCCCGACACGAATGACTTAGGCGATAGCTTCCTATCATGCCACCTTTTTACCTTTTCCTTGTACATTTTGTTGTTTTCGTACGCTTGAAGTCGAAATTCATCAAGTTCATTTAACTTAAGCATTCGCTTCTTTCCAGCTGCATCTAGATCAAGGTTTAACTTCTTTAATGCCCAATAAGCCTTATGCTCAAGCTCCGCAGGTAAATGACATCCCTTACCATAGACAAGTTAAAACGGGGACATCCCAAGTGGAGTCTTGTATGCTGTTCTATAAGCCCAAACAGCTTCATCGAGCTTCAAAGACCAATCTTTCCTTGACGGACAAACGACTTTCTCTAAAATGCGCTTGATCTCTCTATTAGACACTTCAGCTTGACCATTAGTTTGCGGATGATAGGCAATAGCAATGCGATGATTCACATTGTAGCGTTGCATCATAGAAGTGAACTTACGATTGCAGAAATACGAGCCTTCATCACTTATGATAACTCGTGGCATTCCAAACCTTATGAATATCTGCTTATGAAGAAAACTCAACACTTCCTTTGCATCATTAGTCGGTAGAGCCTTCACTTCTACCCATTTCGAGACATAATCGACTGCCAATAAGATGTACTGATTATTGCAGGACGAGATAAATGGCCCCATGAAATCGATTCCCCAAACATCGAAGACCTCAACTTCAAGCATCACATTCAAAGGCATCTCATCCTTTCTGGTAAGATTCCCAACTCTTTGGCAATGATCACACCTTAAAAAGAACTAATGTGCATCCTTAAATAACGTAGGCCAGAAAGAACTTTCTTGAAGAATACGAGCTGCTGTCTTTTCACCACCATAATATCCACCATAAACTGTGGAATGACAGTCTCGTAATATCCCCTCCGTCTTACAGAATGGGATACATCTCCTGATGATCTGGTCAGCTCCTTGTCTAAACAAATATGGTTCATCCCACATGTACCACTTCACCTCATGCAAAAACTTCTTCTTTTGAGCCGCATTCATATTAGGAGGCATTATAGTGCTAACAAGATAGTTCACATTGTCTACGAACCATGGCTCTTCCTCTTGAATTGCGAAAAACAGCTCATCCGGAAAAGATTCGTTGATCAATGTCTTATCATGTGAAGTAGAATTGGGATTCTCCAATCTAGAGAGATGGTCAGCTACTTGATTTTCAGTACCTTTTTGATCCTTGATCTCTAACTCGAATTCCTGTAGCAAGAGAACCCAAGGAATAAGTCTAGGCTTTGAATCCTTCTTTGAGACCAGATTGCGGATGGCAGCGTGATCAGTGAACACTGTCACCTTAGCCCCAAGTAGATAAGATCGAAATTTTTCGAAACCAAAAACTATGGCCAAGAGCTCCTTCTCAGTGGTGGTGTAGTTCAGTTGGGCTCCATTTAGCGTCTTACTAGCATAATAGACCACATGAAAGATATTATTCCTTCACTGCCCAAGAATTGCTCCCACTACATAATCACTTGAATCACACATCATCTCAAAAGGTTCTCTCCAATCAGGTGCCGTAATAACTGGTGCGGTGATTAAACTCTTCTTGAGAGTCTCGAATGCTGCCAAACAGTCATCATCAAATTTGAAAGGCACATCTTTCTCGAGCAAGTTGCACAATGGCTTAGATATCTTAGAAAAGTCCTTGATGAAACGCCTATAAAAACCAGCATGACCAAGAAAGCTACGGATTCATTTCATAGAAATAGGTGGTGGAAGATTTTTAATGACGCCCACCTTGGCTTTATCCACCTCAAGACCTTTACTAGAGACCTTATGCCCAAGAATGATGCCCTGTTGCACCATGAAGTGACATTTTTCCCAATTAAGCACGAGATTGGTTTCCATACACCTTTTGAGCACCAAATGGAGATTATTCAAGCATTCATCAGACGAATGTCCAAAGACGGAAAAGTCTTCCATGAACAGTTCGACATTATTTCCAATCATATCAGAGAATATAGCCATCATGCATCTCTGAAAAGTGGTAGGTGCACCACATAAGCCAAAAGAAACTCTGCAAAAAGCAAACGTGCCAAATGGACAAGTGAAAGTAGTCTTCTCTTGATCTTCTGGTGCAATACAAATCTGATTGTATCCCGAATAGCCGTCTAGAAGCCAATAATACTCATGACCAGCCAACCTGTCAAGCATCCGATCAATGAATGGAAGAGGGAAGTGATCATTCCTCGTGGCTTTATTCAACTTTCTGTAGTCCATGCATACCCTCCATCCTGTGACTGTTCGAGTGGGGATGAGCTCGTTCTTCTCACTTACTACCACATTAATACCTCCTTTCTTAGGTACACATTGCACGGGGCTCACCCAAGAACTGTCAGAAATAGGATATATGTTGCATCCAGCCATTTTAGAATTTCTTTCTTCACCACTTCTTTCATGATAGGATTAAGCCTTCATTGTTGCTCAACAATCGGCTTGCTACCTTCCTCTAGAAAAATTTTATGCATGTAGTATGAAGGGCTGATCCCTTTTATATCTACTATAGTCCATTCGATGGCCGATTTGAATTCTCTCAGAATCCTCAACAGCTTGTCTTCATCACTACCTGAAAGGTGAGATGCAATAATAATAGGCAAAGTAGATGCATCACCTAAAAAGCATACCTCAAGTGTTCAGGCAATGGTTTAAGCTCCAAAGTAGGTGCTTCCTCAATAGATGGTTTGAGCTTTCCCTCAGCATTCTTGAGATCAGTATTACCAAGAGATTCAAATGGCATGTCTAGCTTTCGTTTCCAAGGAGAAGCATTCAGATATTGTAGCTGCTCATTGCCTTCGTCATCTACATCAAAATCCCCCAATAAGGCTTTTTATAAGACATCAGACCTTAGCACATGATCAAGTTATAAAATAACTGCAGAATTGACCAAATCCACTTTGAAGCACTCCTCATCTTCCGTAGGGAATTTCATCACATTGAATACATTGAATGTCACATCTTGATCTTGCACCCTCATAGTGAGTTCACCTTTTTGCACATCTATCAAGGTACGGCCTGTAGCTAAGAAAGGTCTTCCCAAGATTATGGTAATCTTCTTATCTTCCTCGAAATCCAGAATGAAAAAATCTGCAGGAAAGATGAGCTTGTCCACCTTTACTAACACGTCCTCCACGATGCCTCGTGGGTATGTAATCGAACGATCAGCGAATTGTAGAGACATGTAGGCGGGCTTCGAATCCGAAAAATTTAACTTTTTAAAGATAGACAACGACATCAGAATGATGCTTGCTCTAAAATTGCAAAGGCACTTGTCAAATGACAACTTGCCAATGGTGCAAGGAATGGTGAAGCTACCTGGATCCTTAAGCTTTGGAGGTAACTTTTGCTGCAGCACGTCACTGCACTCTTCCGTCAGAGCAACGGTATCAAGATCATCCAGTTTCACCTTTCTTGAAAGAATACCTTTCATGAATTTCGCATAACTAGGCATTTGCTCCAGAGCCTCAGCGAAAGGTATGTTGATGTGAAGTTTCTTGAACACCTCCAGAAACTTACCAAATTGCTTGTCCAGCTTTTGTTTTTGCAATCGCTTAGGATAAGGTGGTGGAGGATAGAGCTGTTTCTCCCCTGTATTACCCTCAGGAAGAGTGTGTTCAACAGTAGTCTTCCTTGGTTCCCCCTCTTTCTCCTTTTTCTTTTCTTCTTCATCCTTAACTTCAACTTCTACCTCTTTTACTTTTTCAGCATCAGCAACTTTTCCAGACCTTAAGGTGACAGCTTTGACTTGCTCTTTAGCTTCCTTCCTGCCTGGCACTTCAGTATCGCTGGGAAGTGTTCCAGGTTGATGATTGAGCAAGGCATTGGCTATTTGTCCAATTTGATTTTCCAAGGTCTTGATAGAAACAACTTGACTTTTGCACAATAGCTTTAACTCCTCAAAATCAGCACTAGAAGGTGGAGCAGCACCTCCTTGTTGAGGATATGATTGCCTTTGAGTAAATTGCTGAGGTTGCTGGAATCCAGGTGGATTAAACTGTTTACTTACAGCTTGCTGATATGGTTGCTGAACAACATTCTGATTATTGCTCCATCTGAAATTGGGATGATTTCTATTATTAGGATGATAAGTAGCGAGCACATGCTGCTGCGGTCTCTGAAAATTGTTCACATACTAAACAGATTCATTAACAAGAGAACACTAATCTATAGCATGAGAGCCTGCACAAAGCTCACAGACACTAGCTATTTGATTTACTCCATAGTTGGCTAAAGAATCGACCTTCATAGACAGCACCTGAAGCTGCGCTGCAATAGATGTAGCTGCATCAACTTCCAGAATACCTGCTACCTTCCCAGGCATCATCCTTTTATTTGGTTTTGATACTCGTTTGTAGCCATAATTTTAATGAGATTATAGGCCTCAGTATAGGTTTTGGCCCACAAGGCGCCTCCAGAAGCTACATCGAGCATGGGCCGAGATTGGGCCACCAAACTGTTGTAGAAACCAGTGATCACCATCCAGTCAGGCATACCATGATGTGAACACTTTCTCAACATCTCCTTGTAGCGCTCCCAAGCTTCACATATAGATTTTCCTTGTTGCTGCGCAAACTGAGTAAGAGCACTCCTCATAGCTGCAGTCTTGTCCATTGGATAAAACTTCACCAGAAACTTTTACGCAAGATCTTCCCAAGTAGTGATGGACCCAGCTGGTAAAGAATGTAACCAATCCTTAGCTTTGTCCCTCAGAGAGAATGGGAAAAGCCTCAGCTTGATAGCCTCATCAGTAACACCATTATATTTGAAAGTACTACAGATCTCGACAAAATTCCTGATATGCATGGTGGGATCTTCAGTCGCAGCACCTCCGAAAGAAATATAATTCTGCACCATCTGAATAGTGCCCGACTTGATTTCAAAAGTATTGGGCTGAATAGCTAGATGAATGATGCTTGACTGAATGTCATCAATTTTAGGCCGAGAAAAGTCCATAAGAGCTGGATCAGCTTGAACTATACGATCACCCATTGTTTCAGGTTCTTTCTTTTCACTCTCTTTATCCGAATCTTCAAAAACCATCTTCTCCGGAAAGTCAAGAGCTGTATCTGTCTCCTCAGCTTTATCCAGATTCCTCTTGCGAGTGCGAGAACATGTTAGCATAAACGCTCACTAGAGTACCTGAAACACAACCGGAAGTAGTAAGTAACAAGTCTTAATCAATGAATCCTAATGACCATTGATGGCAAGTACATAAACTAAACAAATTAACACCGAGTCCCCGGCAGCGGCGCTAAAAACTTGTTAGGCACAAAGCATGCGCTAAATAATTCACGCAAGTATACGCGTTTACAAGTAATATAGAGTGATTTCTAGTTCGTTCACTATCGCTTCATAAGATATTAACAGGCTATCTTACATGTTCGCGACACACATAAGACGAATAAGCACAACCTATACTAGATATCATGTAATCACCACACACCAAGGTATTAAACAATTAACTAAAGAAATCCATAATAAATCCGCTATGATCCCATGATCACGGTTAGCCCATAATAGAACTCATCATCACCATGGGTTCATATGAAAGCATGATAATAACACAATGACATAAACTAATAAAAATAATTAATAAATAATGAAGTACGTCACAAGAGTATTAAGGTTCAAAGCATAAAGAAAACTAGCATCCACTGTTACAACGAATTAAAAGAATTACAAGGTAAATGTATGCTTCCACTTCTTCATTGTTGCGTGCTAAAACGGTCTTCTCGATCTTCTTGCCGCTCTCTGTAAAACCCCCAGATCTGGGGTCAGGGATCCGGGTCGTCACGGTCTTTCTTTCCACAATATCACTTCACTTAATTATTAATAATAACCTTATGATGTGACCCCACACTAACACACACCACAACCCGTTATAGTCTCAGAGATGAAATTGAATTAAGTACAAGTCCTTGAATCCACAATTAAAAGTTATTACAACCCAAAATGATTACTTGATAAATTTACAGTTAATTGCCATTATCTGCCATAAGTTATAATTATACATAATTGATTCTCAAAAGTAGAATGCCTGATCTATCAATAGATCTACCTCTGCAGCTATAGCAGCTACAACATTAACGGGAAGACGCGGGACGCTTCCCACGCGCTTGCGCTGGGTCTGCTGGAGTCTGGCCATCTTTCCTAACTGTTGTTGTGTGATGAAGAAATAAAGCAAGAGTGAGCCTTACAGCTCGCAAGATAATATATAGTGATAACAATAATACAAGTATCTAAATGGATACTTACTAGAATCTTTTATCATGTATAAGGTAATTACTTACTGGGTATAAGTTTTAAAAGAAGATGAAGTTACCAATTACTTCGCTACACTTATACCATTTTCGAATCTACTAGAACTACTACTATTCCAAGTATATTAAGATTCAAGAGGTCATCCCATAGATGAGACCACAAATAAAACTTGAAAATATTTGATCTTTGAAATATTTTGAAAAGAAATGAAGTTACGAGATACTTCATTCAATGGATACACCAATAAAACTGTTTGACCCTGTCAATGCTTCGACAACCACCCATTAGTAGCCTTTCGATCGAAATGCTACGGGTAGTGTTGCAGAATTATCCAAATGGATGATGAACTCATTACGGGAGTTTGCCGCGCCAGGAAGACCACTTACGATGATTAGTCGTAGTAGTACAACCCCACCATTTTCTACATGTAGAGGAGAACCTGTCGGATTTACTTGTCAACCGAACACTGAACTCCTAAGGAATGGACCGCCTTAGCGGAACTTCCAGGCCATTTGGGCCAATATAATAAGGCTGGGCCGGCGCTACTCGACCACTTACGCCACTCCTAGTTCAGATGAAATCCATGACTCTGAAACGTAAAGCTCGTCCCCACTTTCCCCAAGTAGAAACTTATTGATACGGCTCCACCAAGAAGTCGTATCTAGTTGGAAAGGAAAACTCACCGATATTTACCAGGCGATGCCTGTTAATGGATTAACTTGTTCCAAGTATTTTACTTCCCGAGTGTTGGGTAAGTAATCAAAAACTCTTTTATCAAGACAACAACCTTGTTGCGAATATAAAATACACCACAGAGCCGGATCCCTCCGGTTTTGAGCGAGTATTTAAATCCCCTTTTTAAAAGGAAGATCTTAAATATAAAAATGAGTTTTGGGATCCGCTCTAACTTTTGAAAATCATTTTAAAGACTTGAAAACACTTTAAAGAGTGTTTGGAATAATGCTGATTTAATAAAGTAAATCAGTCTCAATATAAAGAAATATCTTAATATTATTATTTAAATAATATTCCCATAAAGAGTAATTGCGGTAGAAGTTGGAAAAAATATACTTGAAATGAATAGTAAATAATCAAAGATATACTTATACGAAAGTAATATCTTTATTTGAATATCAAAAGTAAGTTTGATTATCGAACATTATTCTTTAATAAATAAAGAATATTAATAAATAATAAGCGGAGTCATAATACCTCGAATGAATATTATAAATAATATTCATTAAATAAAATAAAGGAGTCATACATCCTCAAATGAATATCCAAGTAATATTCAATAAATAATATAAAGGAGTCATAAGTCCTCGAATGAATATTCAAGATAATATTCATTAATAAAATAAAGTTATCGAATAAACCTTATTCGATTAATAGTTTTGAAAACTATTACCATATATATATATAAAAAATATATATATAAAATCTACTCGGGATCCTCGACTCCCGGTTTTAGAAAATGCTTTCACCTTTGGGTCCCTATACTAAGGGTATATGCAAATTACCGCTATTCTCTAGCATAGGTATTATCAACTGAACCAACAGATATATATGGCAAGAATACGAAACAGGCATGCATATGTACCATATCACATGCTACAATATATCGCAAGAATTTGCTAATATAACCATCAAGCATCTATTACAAGATAATGCATAGACAAGTGTATACATCACAACAACAGTATAACGGGTAGAAAACTTGCCTGAGCGACTGGGGGTGATAAAAGGCTCGGGATGAGTCTGGTAACCTATAAACAACAAGTTGGAATTAAACCAAAGTCACTTGTAAATCTATACTTTAACTAACTTAGACTCTAACGCTTGTTTTGCGCTTACTGATTCTCTTAAGTCACTCGAGTACCCTCGACTCCACCATTTTTAATAATTTAACCATTACGAGTTTTAAGGCGATTCCTTCGCGAGTGTCTTACCAACTTCCTAACACTCTTACCATAATTGTTTCATACACTAATTAACCCTTTTTGGTCTTTAACCTATATTTCAAAGTAAGGCGAGGGGAAAAGTTTCGTTCACAAAATGCCGTTACTTAAAACGATCGTTTCTCCTAAACCGTACATCGGAATCAAACGAACTACATATCAAAACGAAGCTCGTAACATGAACTATCTAAACATGGCAATGGTCATAATCTAGCAGGGAGTTCTCGGGTCCAAATGTTATGAACAAAAGCAGTCTAAAGTAAGTCGGACATTATGACGGCTATGTTTACGCGATTACCCAATTTTATATCACTCCAATTCATCACCAAACAACCCCAATCCATTCATACAACCAAAGTCCATCCTTATCACATCATAACATCCCCAATAAATCCAATATTAACATTTATGCTTATGCTTAAGCTTGAATTTAACTATACTTAAGTTCTTTTAACCAAAACAACAAGATTCACCATTCCATTTCACTACCACTCCAACCCAAACTCTAAACCACAAGCATTAAGCTACTATATCACCATAACAATCAAAATCATCTTATTATACAAAGGAATCTAGGGTTTGGAGATGATATACCTTCCTTGAAGTGGTGGGAGTAGCTAGGAAGCCTTAAGAAGCCTTGAGAAGTCTTAGGGATGCTTGGATCTTAAAAGAAAACAAGAAAAAATCAAGTTAAAAACTTTGAAATCACTATTCATTGTCTTCTTCATTGATTTCTTAAAGAAGATTGAGAAAGAATTGAAGGCTTAAACTCATAAGATAGCCATAACTATGCATAAGGATGACTAGGGAATTATCTTACCAATTTAGGAAGCCTTGATCTTGAGTTTTGAAATTTCTCTCTTGAAAATGGCAAAAGCCGAGAGCAATGAAGAAATAAGAGGTTTTGTGTTTTTTGTTTTGATGAAATGAAATGTTTGGCTTGGTTGATTGAATTAGATTAGTTTTATTTTAGGTTAATTACCAATTTAACCTTAACTTTGTGTGGTTCTACTTCAACCACATCTCCTTCCTTCCCATGTCATGCTTATGTCATGCTATGATGTCATCTTCCCCTCCTTGTCCTCTTCTCATTGGTTGGGTGACATCATCCTCTCTAATCCCTTTGATTAACTTCCTAATTGTTTGCCTAATGACCGCTGATCTGTTATACGGTTCGCTTAACTTTCGTTTTCGTTTATCGTTTGAGGGATCATACCCGGGATCTTATTACTTAGGTTCCCTTAACCTTTCTCAATATATTATATTCCTTTTATGATCCTCTCTTATAATCCTTTAATTTAAATCCTTTTTATCCTGTTACCTTATACTCAATTCTTTCCGTATCTAGTGGATTTCCGGGAAAAATCAAAGTGTTCGGAATTGGATTCTGACGATCTTTACATACACTTATATACCATATAGAGTACTAATAAAATATCAGAATATCCGTAACAGAACCCCTACATAGTGTGGCATGAAAAGTTTTCTCATTCAGCTAAAACACTATTCATAAGGGTTACAAAAAGTTCAAAAATTTTGGGGGTTATTACAGTTTCCCCTCCTTAAAAGGATTCCGTCCCGGAATCAAATAGAAAACAAATGGGGGTACTTTTCTAGCATTGCGCTCTCTAGTTCCCAAGTTGATTCTTCCATATTATGATTCTGCCATAGCACTCTGACTAGCTTGATCACTTTATTCCGAAGCACCTGCTCCTTCTTATCGATAATCCTTACTAGCTTCTCCACGTACGTCAGATCTGGTTGCATATCCACCTGCTCGTACTCCACTATGTGCCTGGCATCCCGATGGTACTTCCTTAGCATTGACACATGGAACACATTATGAACTTGTTGCAAGTTAGGGGGTAAGGCTAGCTCGTAAGCTAACTTTCCAATCCGTCTTAATATCTCAAAAAGTCCAATGTATCTTGGGCTTAGTTTTCCTTTCTTTCTAAATCTCATTAATCCCTTCCAAGGGGATACCTTTAGCAGTACTAAGTCCCTGACTTCATATTCCTTGTCCTTTCAGGCTAAGTCTGCATATTTCTTCTGTCTGTCTTGGGCTGCTACAAGCCGTCCTCTGATAAGATCCACTATGACTTTGGTCCTTTGGACCACTTCGGGTCCGAGCATCTTCCGCTCTCCTACTTCATCCCAGTATAAGGGAGATCGACACCTTCTTCCGTACAGGGCCTCATAAGGCGGCATTCCGATGCTAGCATGAAAGCTATTGTTATAAGAAAACTCAATCAACGACAAGTGATCATCCCAACTTCCTTTAAGGTCTATTGCACAGACTCTCAACATATCCTCTAGTGTCTGGATGGTCCTTTCACTCTGCCCATCCGTCTGGGGATGGTATGTGGTACTCATATTTGACTTGGTCCCCTCACATTCTTGAAAGCTCCTCCAAAATCTGGAGTTGAATCTGGGGTCTCGGTCTGAGACAATGGACGCTGGGACTCCATGTCGCGTCACTATTTCCTTAAGGTAAATGTCCACCAGTCTATTGACTGTGTATCTCTCATTGATAGGAATGAAATGAGCTGACTTTGTCAGTCGGTCTATAATTACCCATATGGCGTCGTGATTGGCTTTCGTCCTTGGCAAGCCTACAACAAAATCCATCGCTATCTGTTCCCATTTCCATTCGGGAATCTCCAGGGGTCGTAAAAGTCCACTGGGTCTCTGGTGCTCTGCTTTTACTCTTTAGCAAGTCAAACATTTGTTTACCCATTCTGCTACGTCCCGCTTCATGTTGGGCCACCAGTAATATTCCTTCAAATCCCTATACATCTTGGTACTTCCCGGGTGAATGGAATACCTTGAACTATGGCTTTCATCCAAAATCTCATCTTTAAGTTCTTGAACGTTTGGAACCCAAATCCGGTAAGAGTACCTCATTATCCCTTTATCATCTTTCTCCGTATGGGCCTCCTCTCCAGTCATTGACTCTCTGCCCTCATTCATTATTCTTTCTTGGCATAATCTAATCTTTTCTAATAACTCTGGCTGCATTGATATCTCAAACAGCTTTTCAGTTCCGGTTCCGGTTACCTTTACTTCTATTTCCATTCTCTCAAAATCCCTTATCAATTCTTCCGAAGTCATTATCATTCTGAGTCTTTCCTTTCTACTAAGGGCATCAGCCACCACATTGGCTTTCCCTGGATGATAGAGAATCTCACAATCATAGTCCTTAATTAGTTCTAACCATCTCCTCTGGCGCATGTTGAGCTCTTTCTACGTAAATATGTACTTGAGGCTCTTATGGTCGGTGAAAATCTCGCACTTCTCTCCATACAAGTAGTGCCTCCAAATTTTTAAGGTAAATACTATTGCCGCGAGCTCAAGGTCATGAGTAGGATATCTAATCTCGTATTCCTTCAGTTGTCTCGATACATACACAATCACTTTACCGTGCTGCATAAGCACACACCCTAATCCTTTGTGCGACGCGTCACTATATATCACAAAATCTCCTTTTCCGTCCGGCAATGCCAACACCGGGGCCGTTACCAACCTTTTCTTTAATTCTTGAAAACTGTTCTCGCATTTCTCCGTCCATTCAAACTTCTCTGTCTTACGAGTAAGTCGTGTCAAAGGGGCTGCGATCTTCGCAAAGTCCTGTACAAATCTACGATAGTAGCCGGCCAATCCTATGAAACTCCTTACCTCTGTTGGTGTGGTTGGCCTTTCCCAATTTGAGACCGCCTCTATCTTGGAGGGGTCGACCAATACTCCTTCTTTATTGATCACATATCCTAAAAACTGTACTTCATTCCGCCAGAATTCACACTTCGAGAATTTGGCATACAACTGCTCCTCTCTGAGTATTCCTAGAGATATCCTCAAATGCTCTGCATGTTCTGCCTCAGTCCTGGAGTAGATCAAAATATCATCGATAAAAACTATCACACACTTGTCCAAGTACTTCTTAAATACTCTATTCATTAAATCCATGAAAACCGTTGGGGCGTTGGTTAATCCAAAGGACATTACCAAGAACTCATAATGCTTATACCTGGTACGGAACGCTGTCTTGGAAATATCTTCGGGTTTAATCTTTAGTTGGTGATATCCAGTTCTCAGGTCAGTCTTGGAAAAATAAACAGCATCCTTTAGCTAGTCGAATAGATCGTCTATTCTAGGTAATGGGTACCTGTTCTTTATGGTTAGCTTGTTCAACTCTCGATAGTCGATGCACAGCCTCATGCTCCCATCTTTCTTCTTAACAAATAAAACTGGTACTCCCCACGGAGACACACTGGGTCTTATCATACCCTTATCCAAGAGTTCCTGCAATTGGATAGCTAATTCCTTCATTTCTAACGGGGCAAACTGGTAAGGTGCTTTTGAAACTGGCGCCGTCCCGGGAGCCAATTCAATAGCAAATTCAATTACTCTATCGGGTGGTAATCCCGGATGGTCTTGTGGGAATACATCTTCAAATTCGTTGACTACTGGAATATCTTGTAAGTTGGGCACCTCCTTCTGCGTGTCCACCACATAGGCTAGGTAGGCCTCATTTCCTTTTCGTAGCATCCTTCTGGCCTGAGCCATAGTCAAAAATTTCTGCATCTGCCTCTTTCCTCTAAATATAACTTCTTTCTTCCCTGGGATATTTAACTTAACTTTCTTCCCTTTACAGTCTATCTGAGCATCATTGCTAGATAGCCAGTCCATTCCCAAAATTACATCAAACTCCCCTAATTTAAAAGGGATCAGATCAACACTAAAAGATTATTCCCCTATGCCTATCTCACAGGCTGGGTGAATCTGGTTAACAGGAATAATTTCATGATTGGCTATTTCTACTTGTAAGGGTTCTATCAAGGGTTCATCCTTAAGTCTTAACTTACGCGCAAGGTCCTTTGATATAAAAGATTTAGTTGCTCCCGAATCAAATAAAATGTTTGCACTGACTGAATTTAGAGAAAGGGTACCTGCTATCATATCTGAATCTTTCATAGCATCCTGGACTGTCATGTTGAAAGTCCTTGCAGTAGGTGGCTTATTGGAGGCAGCCCTGCTGGCTCCTGAAGCTGCTGGTTTGTTCATTGGGCATTCCCTCTTCCAATGACCCGGGCGTCCACACTGATGACAAGTGGTGGTTGGAATGACGGCAGGGGCTGATGAAGGGCATTTGTGAGAATAGTGACCTTCCCGACCGCACTTAAAGCAGGTTACTGGCTTTCCTTTACACTCCCCAGTGTGCATCCTTCCACAAGTGTTACAGGCTGGCAATGGGGGTCGAGACTGGTTGGAATAGGACATTCTTGACTTCTGGCCGCTCTGGCTCACGCTCACGCTCATTGGCCGCTTAAACCCAGTGTTCTTTCCCGGTAGGGACACTACTCCTCGATTAAATCTAGTTGGGAAGCTCCTTCCTGTGGAACCTCTACCTCTACCCATGCTCATACTTTTCCTCTTTATTCCCTTCTTCTCCCTTTCCTTCTGCATCTGTTCACTTCCGGCTTCTACAATCGTTGACTTTTGCACCAGAGTGGCATAATCCGTAAGCTCAAGGATTGCCACCCTATTCTGAATCCACGGTTTTAGTCCCTGCTGAAACCTCCTAGCTTTCTTTTCCTCGGCGCTCACAAACTCCGGCACAAACCTTGATAACTCAGTAAATTTCGCTTCGTACTCTGCTACAGACAAGTTATTCTTCTTTAGCTCCAAGAACTTGAGCTCCATCTGGTTTTCCATAAACCTCGGGAAATACTTTCCCAGAAACAACTGACTGAATCTCTCCCAGGTTATAATAGCATATGTCTCCATGTTTTTCTTGGCCTCCCACCAGTAGTTAGCCTCTCCTTTCAGAAGGTAGGTAGCAAATACAGTCTTTTGTGCCTCATCGATACTCAGAATCTCAAAGGATTTCTCCATTTCCTTTAACCATGCCCTTGCCTCAACTGGGTCGGCTGATCCGTGGAACTCAGGGGGCTTAAGGGACTTAAAAGCCCTTAAAGAGTTTGCCACATCATTGTTATTTCCTTGAGGGGGTGGGCTGGGTTGACGTTCCAAGTTCTGCCTTAGGAGTTGCATGAACTGGCCCATGGGATCCATGCCTGGGTTTGGTACTGGTTGCTCAACCTCAGTTTCTCCTTCTTCAGCCTCTATCTCAAATCCCTCAACATCATATGTTTCCTCTTCCTCTTCATACAGGGAGTCATCCTGTTCTACATAATCCTCGTCTTCCTCTTCACTGTGTTCCTGGTTCCTATCATCCTGGTTATGGCTTCCCTGGTCCTCAGATCCAGGGTTCGCCCTAGTTCCAATCTTTCTTGGCGGCATGATACTGATAATAAAAAAAAATTATTGGGAAATTCAACATTAGGTCACAATCAAACACAACATTGTGTCTTGCACAATTTTATAATGGGGAGAATGTATCTCGCAATTCTATTACATTATCACAGTTCTAATAAGAAGTGCAGTAATAATAATGATAAAAACAGTGATCTCGTCACTAAGGAACTGAACCGAAAGGAAACAAATATATACATAATGCGAGAAATACATAGTTTGATCTGGTCAAAAGTACAACAGTGCTACAGCCATCTGTCCCAAAAGTGATACAGAAGAGTCTATTGGTCTAGTCAGAAAATGGGATGCTATATACAAGTCAACTATCCCGGAAAATTGGCTCTTACTAAGGCCTCGGCTAACTAGACAACTAGACTATCCCATCGTCGGTCCTGAATCACACCGGAGCGGGTCAGCTCTCATACCCTTTCTATCGCATGACGGAAGATATAGTCGGCCTGCCGCCTGGAGATCCTACCGTGCCTGTCCCCCTGGAGCGATCTGAGCCTCGCTCGGGACGTGAGCTCTATCCCCGTAAGCTCCCTCCTCAAGGATCGGGGTATAGAAGCCCTAGTCTCATAAGCTCGGGTACGCCTACCCGCCCTCTCCGCATCCAACTCCCTCCTGGCCTCATCCAATCGGGCCTCGGCAACAGCCACTCGGGTCCTCAGTACATCCTGAACATAGCCATGGGCTAACGAAGACTGCCTGTGGGCAGGGTCAAGAGGTGGTGAATCCGGAGCCGCTGGGGGTGCCTCCTCAGTCTTCCTAGGCTCGGAAGTATGGGTCTCTGAGCTGTCATCATAAGGGATCCAAGATAGTGGTGGAGGGGTAGGAGCTCTGACCACCGGAAGTATGGGTAAAGGGGTACCAGCATACACTACCATAGGTCCGACACGCTCCTCAGCTACTGGGACCTCATCCGGGTCCTCCTCATCTGCAATAGCAATGACCTCTGTCTCTGACTCCTCTGAAGGGTCCTCCTCATCTGAAATAGCAATAACCTCCGTCTCTGACTCCTCTGAGGGGTCCTCCTCATCCTCCTCCATCTCAGGCTCCTCCTGATCCTCAACATCTAGCAGTGCCTCATCATGCTCACGCTCGAACATCTCAGGGTCCTCTATCTCAGGCGCCTACACATTAAACGAGCTAAGTTACTATCATGATACTTATAAGGGTTCCCGTAAGGGTTTTCACTGTCAGCACTACTTTAAGTAGTCCGACCATGAACTTGGCAAGATTTCTTATTATCTTTGTGAGTTTATTATTATATCTTCGCATCATCTCTGAGGTTTATAACGCTTAGCTCTGATACCATATCTGTAACACCCCCAGATCCGGGGTCAGGGATCCGGGTCGTCACGGTCTTTCTTTCCACAATATCACTTCACTTAATTAATAATAAATAACCTTATGCTATGACCCCATACTAACACACACCACAACTCGTTATAGTCTCAGAGATGAAATTGAATTAAGTACAAGTCCTTGAATCCACAATTAAAAGTTATTACAACCCAAAATGATTACTTGATAAATTTACAGTTAATTGCCATTATCTGCCACAAGTTATAATTATACATAATTGATTCTCAAAAGTAGAATGCCTAATCTATCAATAGATGTACCTCTGCAGCTATAGCAGCTACAACATCAACGGGAAGACGCGGGACGCTTCCCACGTGCTTGCACTGGGTCTGGTAGAGTCTGGCCATCTTTCCTAACTGTTGTTGTGTTGTAACACCCCCAGATCCGGGGTCGGGGATCCGGGTCATCACGGTCTTTCTTTCCACAATATCACTTCACTTAATTAATAATAATAACCTTATGCTGTGACCCCACACTAACACACACCACAACCCGTTATAGTCTCAGAGATGAAATTGAAATAAGTACAAGTCTTTGAATCCACAATTTAAAAGTTATTACAACCCAAAATGATTACTTGATAAATTTACAGTTAATTGCCATTATCTGCCACAAGTTATAATTATACATAATTGATTCTCTAAAGTAGATGGTCTGAACTACAATAGATCTACCTCTGCAGCTATAGCAGCTACAACATCATCGGGAAGACGCGGGACACTTCCCACGCGCTTGCGCTGGGTCTGCTGGAGTCTGGCCATCTTTCCTAACTGTTGTTGTGTGATGAAGAAATAAAGCAAGAGTGAGCCTTACAGCTCGCAAGATAATATATAGTGATAACAATGATATAAGTATCTAAATGGATACTTACTAGAATCTTTTATCAAGTGTAAGATAATTACTTACTAGATATAAGTAAAAACAAGGGATGAAGTTACCAAATACTTCACTACACTTATATCATTTATAAAGCTACTTGAACTACCACTGTTCAAAGTATAATGAGCTTTCAACAGTTCATCACATATATGAGACTACAAGACAAGATTTGAATAGATTAAATCTTTGAAATATTATTAAAGGAAATGAAGTTATGATATACTTCATTAAGTTCTGATATATATATATATCCACATATACATCTTCTTTATACAATTTCCTGAAAACCTCTATCATGTAAAGTATGAACAGAATTGCAATATCCAATAAATTTGGAAAGGAAAAGAATTTTGGCATAAACCAGATATCTTGCTGATCAGGCAAAGATACCCATAAGTAACCTTTTCTACTAGTAGATGAACGAATTCCCACTGGTCATCACCCTGGCCACAATAGGTCCTTATGCTGGACTGCCACTCAGCCACTTATGCATTTGATGGACTCCCACTGAGCCACTTACACTATCATGGACGCCCACTGAGCCCATGTTGCTTATGCCGACTCAATAGATGGACTTACTTCCCGAACATTGGGTAAGTAATCAATTCATTTACCAAAACTGCAACCTTGTTGCGAATATAAAATACACCACAGAGCCGGATCCCTCAGGTTTTGAGCGAGTATTTAAATCCCCTTAAAAAGGAAGATCTTAAATATAAAAATGAGTTTTGGGATCCGCTCTAACTTTTAAAAATCATTTTGAAGACTCGAAAACACTTTAAAGAGTGTTTGGAGTAAAGCTGATTTAATGAAGTAAATCAGTCCCCAGTATATTTAGAAAATGTCTGAATATTATTATTTAAATAATATTCCCATAAAGAATAATCTTTATAAAAATAATTGAAGTAGAAGTTTTGAAACTTATACTTGAAATGAATATTAAATATCCAAAGATATACCTATACGAAAGTACTATCTTTATTTGAATAATCGAAAATAAGTTTGATTATCGACACCTTATTCTTTAATAAAATAAAGAATATTATTAAGTAATAAGCGGAGTCATAATACCTCGAATGAATATTATAAATAATATTCATAAAATAAAGGAGTCATACATCCTCGAATGAATATCCAAGTAATATTCAATAATAATATAAAGGAGTCATAAGCCCTCGAATAATATTCGAAATAATATTCAATAATTAATATAAAGTTATCGAATAACCCTTATTCGATTAATAGTTTTGAAAACTATGACCATATATATATATATATAAATATATATATATACATATATACAAAATCTACTCGGGATCCTCGACTCCCGATTTTAGAAAATGTTTTCACCTTTGGGTCCCTATACTAAGGGTATATGCAAATTACCGCTATCCTCTAGCATAGGTATTATCAACTGAATCAACAGATATATATGGAAAGAATACGAAACAGGCATGCATATATATATACCATAGCAGCATGCTTCAATATATTGCAACATTTTCTAATTAACCAACATGGATCTATCGCAAGATAATGCATATACATATATACATCACAACAACAGTTATAACGGGTAGAGAACTTGCCTGAGCGACTTGGGGTGATAAAAGGCTCGGGACGAGTCTGGTAACCTATAAACAACAAGTAAGTTGGAATTAAACCAAAGTCACTTGTAAATCTATACTTTAACTAACTTAGACTCTAACGCTTGTTTTGCGCTTACTGATTCGCTTAAGTCACTCGGGTACCCTCGGCTCCACCATTTTTAATAATTTAACTTTTACGAGTTTTAAGGCGATTCCTTCGCGAGTATCTTACCAACTGCCTAACACACTTACCATAAATGTTTCATACATTAATTAACCCTTTTTGGTCTTTAACCTATGTTTCAAAGTAAGGCGAGGGGAAAAGTTTCGTTCGCGAAACGCCGTTACTTGAAACGGTCGTTTCTCCTAAACCGTGCATCGGAATCGAACGAACTACATATCAAAACGAAGCTCGTAACACGAGTTATCTAGACATGGCAATGGTCATAATCTAGCAGGGGGTTCTCGGGTCCTAATGTTATGCACAAAAACAGTCTAAAGAAAATCGGACGTTACGACGGCTATGTTTACGCGATTTCCCAATTTAAAACCATTCAAAACCAACCCAATTCAACCTCAAATCCAACATACAACCAACATCCATCCTTATCACATCATAACAACCCCAACCAATTCAATTTTAACATTCATACTTATGCCTAAGCTTGAATTTAACTATACTACATTCTTTTAACCAAAACAACAAGATTTACCAATCCGATTCAATACCATTTCAATCCCAAACTCTAAATCACAAACATCAAGCTACAATATCACCCTACTAATCAAAATCATCTTATAATACATAGGAATCTAGGGTTTGGAGATGATATACCTTCCTTGAAGTGGTGGGAGGAGCTAGGAAGCCTTAAGAAGCTTTGAGAAGTCTTAGGAATGCTTGGATCTTCAAGGAAATCAAGAAAAATTTCAAGTTAAAAACTTGAAAGCACTATTCATTGTCTTCTTCTTTGATTAAATGAAGAAGATTGAGAAGGAATTGATGGCTTAAACTCATGATATAGCCCTAACAAAGCATAAGGATGATTAGGGAATTAACTCACCAATTTAGGAAGCTTGGATCTTTGATTTTGAAATTCCTTGCCTTTAAAATGTCAAAAAGACGAGAGCATGAAGAACAATGCCTTGGTTTCTTTTTTTTTGATTTTGATGAAAGTGATTTGCTTGGCTTGGTTGATTGGTTTTGTGTTTGATTTAGTTAATTACCTTTTTAGCCTTGGACTTTGTGTGGTTCTCATTCAACCACACCTCCTTCCTTCCCATGCTCATACTTTTCCTCTTTATTCCTTTCTTCTCTCTTTCCTTCTGCATCTGTTCACTTCCGACTTCTACAATCGTTGCCTTTTTGCACCAGAGTGGCATAGTCCTAAGCTCAAGGATTGCCACCCTATTCTGAATCCACGGTTTCAGTCCCTACTGAAACCTCCTAGCTTTCCTTTCCTCGGTGCTCACAAACTCCGGAACAAACCTTGATAACTCAGTAAATTTCGCTTCGTACTCTGCTACAGACAAGTTATTCTGCTTTAGCTCCAAGAACTTGAGCTCCATCTGGTTTTCCATAAACCTCGGGAAATACTTTCCCAGAAACAACTGCCTAAATCTCTCCCAGGTTATAATAGCATCTGTCTCCATGTTTTTCTTGGCCTCCCACCAGTAGTTAGCTTCTCCTTTCAGAAGGTAGGTAGCAAATACAGTCTTCTGTGCCTCATCGGTACTCAAAATCTCAAAAGATTTCTCCATTTCCTTTAACCATGCCCTTGCCTCAACTGGGTCGGCTGATCCGTGGAACTCAGGGGGCTTAAGGGACTTAAAAGCCCTGAAAGAGTTTGCCACATCATTGTTATTTCCTTGAGGGGGTGGGTTGGGTTGACGTTCCAAATTCTGCCTTAGGAGTTGCATGAACTGGCCCATGGGATCCATGCCTGGGTTTGGTACTGGTTGCTCAACCTCGGTTTCTCCTTCTTCAGCCTCTATCTCAAATCCCTCAACATCATATGTTTCCTCTTCCTCTTCATACAGGGAGTCATCCTGTTCCACATAATCCTCATCTTCCTCTTCACTGTGTTCCTGGTTCCTATTATCCTGGTTATGGCTTCCCTGGTCCTGAGATCCAGGGTTCGCCCTAGTTCCAATCTTTTCTTGGCGGCATGATTCTGAGAATAATAAAAAATTATTGGGAAATTCAACGTTAGATCACAATCATATACAACATTGTGCCTTGCACAGCTTCATATAATGGGGAGAACGTATATCGCAATTCTATTATTTTAAGAAAGTTCTAATACGAAGTGCAGTAATAATAATGATAAAAACAGTGATCCCATCTCTATGGAACTGAACCGAAAGGAAACAAATATATACATAATGCGAGAAATACATAGTTTGATCTGGTCAAAAGTACAACAGTGCTACAATCATCTGTCCCAAAAGTGATACACAAGAGTCTATCTGTCTAGTCAGAAAAAGGGATGCTATATACAAGTTAACTATCCCGGAAAATTGGCTCTTACTAAGGCCTCGGCTAACTAGACAACTAGACTATTCCATCATCAGTCCTGAATCATACACCGGAGCGGGTCAGCTCCCATACCCTTTCCATCGCACGATGGAAGATATAGTCGGCCTGCCGCCTGGAGATCCTACCATGCCTGTCCCCCTGGAGAGATTTGAGTCTCGCTCGGGACATGAGCTCTATCCCCGTAAGCTCCCTCCTCAAGGATCGGGGTATAGAAGCCCTAGTCTCATAAGCTCGGGTATGCATACCCGCCCTCTCTGCATCCAACTCCCTCCTGGCCTCATCTAGTCGGGCCTCGGCAACCGCCACTCGGGTCCTCAGAACATCCTGAACATATCCATGAGCTAACGAAGACTGCCTGTGGGCAGGGTCAAGAGGTGGTGAATCCAGAGCCGCTGAGGGTGCCTCCTCGGTCTGCCTAGGCTCGGAAGTATGGGTCTCTGAGCTGTCATCATCGGGAATCCAAGATAGTGGTGGAGGGGTAGGGGCTCCGACCACCGGAAGTGTGGGTAAAGGGGTACCAGCATACACTACCATAGGTCCAACACGCTCCTCAGCTACTGGGACCTCATCCGGGTCCTCCTCATCTGGAATAGCAATAACCTCTGTCTCTGACTCCTCTGAGGGGTCCTCCTCATCTGAAATAGCAATGACCTCCGTCTCTGACTCCTCTGAGGGGTCCTCCTCATCCTCCTCCATCTCAGGCTCCTCCTGATTCTCAACATCTAGCAGTGCCTCATCATGCTCACGCTCGAACATCTCAGGGTCCTCTATCTCAGGCGCCTACACATTAAACGAGCTAAGTTACTATCATGATACTTATAAGGGTTCCCGTAAGGGTTTTAACTGTCAGCACTACTTTAAGTAGTCCGACCATGAACTTGGCAAGAGTTCTTATTATCTTTGTGAGTTTGTTATTATATCGTCGCATCATCTCTGAGGTTTATAACGCTTAGCTCTGATGCCATTTCTGTAACACCCCCAGATCCGGGGTCGGGGATCCGGGTCGTCACGGTCTTTCTTTCCACAATATCACTTCACTTAATTAATAATAATAACCTTATGTTGTGACCCCACACTAACACACACCACAACCCGTTATAGTCTCAGAGATGAAATTGAAATAAGTACAAGTCTTTGAATCCACAATTTAAAAGTCTTTGAAACTATGTATATATATATATATATATTTATATATATATGGTCATAGTTTTCAAAACTATTAATCGAATAAGGGTTATTCGATAACTTTATATTAATTATTGAATATTATTTCGAATATTATTCGAGGGCTTATGACTCCTTTATATTATTATTGAATATTACTTGGATATTCATTCGAGGATGTATGACTCCTTTATTTTATGAATATTATTTATAATATTCATTCGAGGTATTATGACTCCGCTTATTACTTAATAATATTCTTTATTTTATTAAAGAATAAGGTGTCGATAATCAAACTTATTTTCGATTATTCAAATAAAGATAGTACTTTCGTATAGGTATATCTTTGGATATTTAATATTCATTTCAAGTATAAGTTTCAAAACTTCTACTTCAATTATTTTTATAAAGATTATTCTTTATGGGAATATTATTTAAATAATAATATTCAGACATTTTCTAAATATACTGGGGACTGATTTACTTCATTAAATCAGCTTTACTCCAAACACTCTTTAAAGTGTTTTCGAGTCTTCAAAATGATTTTTAAAAGTTAGAGCGGATCCCAAAACTCATTTTTATATTTAAGATCTTCCTTTTTAAGGGGATTTAAATACTCGCTCAAAACCTGAGAATCCGGCTCTATGGTGTATTTTATATTCGCAACAAGGTTGCAGTTTTGGTAAATGAATTGATTACTTACCCAACGTTCGGGAAGTAAGTCCATCTATTGAGTCGGCATAAGCAACATGGGCTCAATGGGCGTCCATGATAGTGTAAGTGGCTCAGTGGGAGTCCATCAAATGCATAAGTGGCTGAGTGGCAGTCCAGCATAAGGTCCTATTGTGGCCAGGGTGATGACCAGTGGGGAATTCGTCCATCTACTAGTAGAAAAGGTTACTTATGGGTATCTTTGCCTGATTAGCAAGATATCTGGTTTATGCCAAAAATTCTTTTCCTTTCCAAATTTATTGGATATTGCAATTCTGTTCATACTTTACATGACAGAGGTTTTCAGGAAATTGTATAAAGAAGATGTATATGTGGATATATATATATATATCAGAACTTAATGAAGTATATCATAACTTCATTTCCTTTAATAATATTTCAAAGATTTAATCTATTCAAATCTTGTCTTGTAGTCTCATCTATGTGATGAACTGTTGAAAGCTCATTATACTTTGAACAGTGGTAGTTCAAGTAGCTTTATAAATGATATAAGTGTAGTGAAATATTTGGTAACTTCATCCCTTGTTTTTACTTATATCTAGTAAGTAATTATCTTACACTTGATAAAAGATTCTAGGAAGTATCCATTTAGATACTTATATCATTGTTATCACTATATATTATCTTGCGAGCTGTAAGGCTCACTCTTGCTTTATTTCTTCATCACACAACAACAGTTAGGAAAGATGGCCAGACTCCAGCAGACCCAGCGCAAACGCGTGGGAAGCGTCCCGCGTCTTCCCGATGATGTTGTAGCTGCTATAGCTGCAGAGGTAGATCTATTGTAGTTCAGACCATCTACTTTTGAGAATCAATTATGTATAATTATAACTTGTGGCAGATAATGGCAATTAACTGTAAATTTATCAAGTAATCATTTTGGGTTGTAATAACTTTTAAATTGTGGATTCAAAGACTTGTACTTATTTCAATTTCATCTCTGAGACTATAACGGGTTGTGGTGTGTGTTAGTGTGGGGTCACAGCATAAGGTTATTATTATTAATTAAGTGAAGTGATATTGTGGAAAGAAAGACCGTGACGACCCGGATCCCCGACCCCGGATCTAGGGGTGTTACATGTGTGATGAAGAAATAAAGCAAGAGTGAGCCTTACAGCTCGCAAGATAATATATAGTGATAACAATAATACAAGTATCTAAATGGATACTTACTAGAATCTTTTATCATGTGTAAGGTAATTACTTACTGGGTATAAGTTTTAAAAGAAGATGAAGTTACCAATTACTTCGCTACACTTATACCATTTTAGAATCTACTAGAACTACTACTGTTCCAAGTATAATAAGATTCAAGAGGTCATCCCATAGATGAGACCACAAATAAAACTTGAAAATATTTATCTTTGAAATATTTTGAAAAGAAATGAAGTTACGAGATACTTCATTCAATGGATACACCAATAAAACTGTTTGGCCCTGTCAATGCTTCGGCAACCACCCATTAGTAGCCTTTCGATCGAAATGCTACGGGTAGTGTTACAGAATTATCCAAATGGATGATGAACTCATTACGGGAGTTTGCCGCGCCAGGAAGACCACTTACGATGATCAGTCGTAGTAGTACAACCCCACCATTTTCTACATGTAGAGGAGAACCTGTCGGATTTACTTGTCAACCGAGCACTGAACTGCTAAGGAATGGACCGCCTTAGCGGAACTTCCAGTCCATTTGGGCCAATATAATAAAGTCGGGCCGGCGCTACTCGACCACTTACGCCACTCCTAGTTCAGATGAAATCCATGACTCTGAAACGTAAAGCTCGTCCCCACTTTCCCCAAGTAGAAACTTGTTGATACGGCTCCAGCAAGAAGTCGTATCTAGTTGGAAAGGAAAACTCACCGATATTTCCCAGGCGATGCCTGTTAATGGATTAACTTGTTCCAAGAATTTTACTTCCCGAGTGTTGGGTAAGTAATCAAAAACTCTTTTATCAAGACAACAACCTTGTTGCGAATATAAAATACACCACAGAGCCGGATCCCTCCAGTTTTGAGCGAGTATTTAAATCCCCTTTTTAAAAGGAAGATCTTAAATATATAAATGAGTTTTGGGATCCGCTCTAGCTTTTGAAAATCATTTTAAAGACTTGAAAACACTTTAAAGAGTGTTTGGAATAATGCTGATTTAATAAAGTAAATCAGTCTCAATATAAAGAAATATCTGAATATTATTATTTAAATAATATTCCCATAAAGGGTAATTGAGGTAGAAGTTGGAAAACTTATACTTGAAATGAATAGTAAATAATCAAAGATATACTTATACGAAAGTAATATCTTTATTTGAATATCAAAAGTAAGTTTGATTATCGAACATTATTCTTTAATAAATAAAGAATATTAATAAATAATAAGCGGAGTCATAATACCTCGAATGAATATTATAAATAATATTCATTAAATAAAATAAAGGAGTCATACATCCTCAAATGAATATCCAAGTAATATTCAATAAATAATATAAAGGAGTCATAAGTCCTCGAATGAATATTCAAGATAATATTCATTAATAAAATAAAGTTATCGAATAAACCTTATTCGATTAATAGTTTTGAAAACTAT
Organism: Apium graveolens; assembly: GCF_009905375.1. Classification (NCBI taxonomy): domain Eukaryota; kingdom Viridiplantae; phylum Streptophyta; class Magnoliopsida; order Apiales; family Apiaceae; genus Apium; species Apium graveolens. The sequence goes on along the minus strand of NC_133649.1, from coordinate 145,670,324 downwards.
TACCATATATATATAAAATATATATATATATAAAATCTACTCGGGATCCTCGACTCCCGGTTTTAGAAAATGCTTTCACCTTTGGGTCCCTATACTAAAGGTATATGCAAATTACCGCTATTCTCTAGCATAAGTATTATCAACTGAACCAACAGATATATATGGCAAGAATACGAAACAGGCATGCATATGTACCATATCACATGCTACAATATATCGCAAGAATTTGCTAATATAACCATCATGCATCTATTACAAGATAATGCATATACAAGTGTATACATCACAACAACAGTATAACGGGTAGAAAACTTGCCTGAGCGACTGGGGGTGATAAAAGGCTCGGGACGAGTCTGGTAACCTATAAACAACAAGTAAGTTAGAATTAAACCAAAGTCACTTGTAAATCTATACTTTAACTAACTTAGACTCTAACGCTTGTTTTGCGCTTACTGATTCTCTTAAGTCACTCGAGTACCCTCGGCTCCACCATTTTTAATAATTTAACCATTACGAGTTTTAAGGCGATTCTTTCGCGAGTGTCTTACCAACTTCCTAAAACTCTTACCATAATTGTTTCATACACTAATTAACCCTTTTTGGTCTTTAACCTATGTTTCAAAGTAAGGCGAGGGGAAAAGTTTCGTTCGCGAAACGCAGTTACTTAAAACGGTCGTTTCTCCTAAACCGTACATCGGAATCAAACGAACTACATATCAAAACGAAGCTCGTAACATGAACTATCTAAACATGGCAATGGTGATAATCTAGTAGGGAGTTCTCGGGTCCAAATGTTATACTTAAGTTCTTTTAACCAAAACAACAAGATTCACCATTCCATTTCACTACCACTCCAACCCAAACTCTAAACCACAAGCATTAAGCTACTATATCACCATAACAATCAAAATCATCTTATTATACAAAGGAATCTAGGGTTTGGAGATGATATACCTTCCTTGAAGTGGTGGGAGTAGCTAGGAAGCCTTAAGAAGCCTTGAGAAGTCTTAGGGATGCTTGGATCTTAAAGGAAAACAAGAAAAAATCAAGTTAAAAACTTTGAAATCACTATTTATTGTCTTCTTCATTGATTTCTTGAAGAAGATTGAGAAAGAATTGAAGGCTTAAACTCATAAGATAGCCATAACTATGCATAAGGATGACTAGGGAATTATCTTACCAATTTAGGAAGCCTTGATCTTGAGTTTTGAAATTTCTTTCTCTTGAAAATGGCAAAAGCCGAGAGCAATGAAGAAATAAGAGGTTTTGTGTTTTTTGTTTTGATGAAATGAAATGTTTGGCTTGGTTGATTGAATTAGATTAGTTTTATTTTAGGTTAATTACCAATTTAACCTTAACTTTGTGTGGTTCTACTTCAACCACATCTCCTTCCTTCCCATGTCATGCTTATGTCATGCTATGATGTCATCTTCCCCTCCTTGTCCTCTTCTCATTGGTTGGGTGACATCATCATCTCTAATCCCTTTGATTAACTTCCTAATTGTTTGCCTAATGACCGCTGATCTGTTATACGGTTCGCTTAACTTTCGTTTTCGTTTATCGTTTGAGGGATCATACCCGGGATCTTATTACTTAGGTTCCCTTAACCTTTCTCAATATATTATATTCCTTTTATGATCCTCTCTTATAATCCTTTAATTTAAATCCTTTTTATCCTGTTACCTTATACTCAATTCTTTCCGTATCTAGTGGATTTCCGGGAAAAATCAAAGTGTTCGGAATTGGATTCTGACGATCTTTACATACACTTATATACCATATAGAGTACTAATAAAATCTCAGAATATCCATAACAGAACCCCTACATAGTGTGGCATGAAAAGTTTTCTCATTCAGCTAAAACACTATTCATAAGGGTTACAAAAAGTTCAAAAATTTTGGGGGTTATTACACTCTCGATTATCTTCTATGAAGAAAACGTCTTCCCAAAAGGTTTATATAATAACCCAGAAGAACCAGCGCTTATAGAAGCCCAATTGAACTGTAATTAATTAAATCCAGATTCTGAAAATCCGCACCCAGGCGGCCGCCTCCTTCTTCCAGGAGGGCGCCTGCTACCAGGCGGTCGCCTGCTCTCATCAGGCGGGCGCTTGCATCACTTCTGGAAAATTCCTATTTTTGCTTCTGTTTCTGCTGAATTCTTCGCACAACAACCCGGGACTGATTCCAAGCACTTCCTTAAGTTTATTTTGATGAAATCCACCTATCTAAGCAAGTTATACCCTGGAATGCAAAAACACTCGAAAACGCGTCAAATACACAAAATACTCGAGTTCAAGACACCAATTCAAGCAGTTATGAGACACTCTAAATGGTATAAAATGCCACTTATCACCAACATAGTCCTGACGGATGATCAAATTCAAAATAGCTGTTGACAGTGACAACACAATCACATACATTGGGTGTTTGCAAAAGGAATGTGGCAGCCTGTTAAGCAGGATTTTGAGAACAAAGAAGCATTTCCATTTCCATGCAAATGTGAAGATATTCAAAGTTGCTAGAATAGAGTAGTGAAGTAGCATGGAGTTAGGCTAGATATATTTTATTTTATTATCTTGTCTTACTATAATGTGACTTGGTGATATATAAACCAAGAGTAGCAAGTAGAACAGTTAACCAAGCAAGTTTATTTTCAGAGAAATATATCAAGCTGTATTCTGCAAGAATTTCTCTGTAGTTTGTTTGTTCAACTTATAAAGCAGCTGTGAGCTATTCAAAGCTTTACAACATTCTCATTATGATATATATATATATATGGTGGATACATTGAAATCCACCAGAAAGTTTTAAAGCCTTGTGTTTTATTACTTAGTGTTTTGATTTTAATTATCTTTCTATTCTGCACTTCAGCAAATCAAACGTTGTTATATGTTTTAAGTTTGAACATTTTTAAAATCAAGAAAAGGAGCCATAATTACATTCAACCCCCGTCTGTAATTCTTGTTGTATTGTTAGGGAATAACAGATACAGAACTCAGTTCAGTTTGGGGATTCTCCAACAAAACACCCCAACATGCACATAAGAGATTTCATTGAGATCTGCGACACTTTCAAGTTCAATGGAGTTCTCGAAGATGCTATTAAGTTGAGGCTTTTCCCATTTTCTCTGTGTGATAAAGCTAAGTGCTGGTTACATTCTCTACCACCAGGGTCTATCACCGAATGGGAGGATCTTGCTGAAAATTCCTAACTAAATTCTTTCATATGGCGAAGACTACTGCAATCAGAAATGCGCTTACTCAATTTGCTCAGCAATCTGGAGAATCTTTATTTGAGGCTTGGAATCGCTACAAAGAGATGCTTATAAAGTGTCCTCAACATGGGATGCCTGACTGGATGATCATTAACTGCTTTTATAATGGATTGGGTGCTACTTCTAGACCCATGGTTGATGCAGCATCAGGAGGAGCCTTATGGGCTAAAAGCTATGATGAAGCTTATGAATTGATTGAGCTGATGGTTGCCAATGAATACCAGAATCCTACTCAGAGACTACCCCAAGGCAAGGTAGCAAGAATTCTGAAAGTGGATGCAGCTACGGCTATAGTTGCTCAGCTTAAGGCTTTGACAATGAAGGTGGATTCTTTGGCTAATTATGGAGTTAATCAGATCACTGGTGTCTGTGAGCTTTGTGCTGGTGCCCATTAGACGGATCAATATGCTATTTCTAGTGAATCAGCTCAGTTCATGAACAACGTTCAGAGGTCGCAGCAACCAGTTCCAGCCACCTATCATCCCAACAACGGCAATCATCTTAACTTCAGCCGGAGCAATACTCAGAATGCGGTTCAGCAGCCTTATCTGAAGTATGCAGCAAAATAATACAACCCTCCTGGGTTTTAGCAACCGTAATATGCACCAAGACAATAACTCCAACTGTAACAATCTAATGAAAAATATGAATTGGAGGAGTTGAGGCTCATGTGCAAGAGCCAAGCAGTTTCTATCAAGACCTTGGAGAATCAAATTGGGCAAATTGTCAATGCCTTGCTAAATCGTCAACCTGGTACACTCCTTAGTGACATTGAAGTGCCAGGAAAGAGGAAAGCTAAGGAGCAGGTTAAGGAAATTACATTGAGGTCTGGAAAGGTTACAAATCCTGAAAACTCTCAAGTTTCAGAAGAAGAAGCTGTGGCTGAAGAAGAAGTGTAGAAGGAAGCAGAAGTGGAACCAAGGAAGACTACTGTGGAACACACTCCTCCTGAGGGTAATACAGGGGAGAAACAGATCTATCCTCACCTCCTTTTCCTAAGAGGCTACAAAAGAAAAAACTGGATAAGCAGTTTGAGAAGTTTCTGGAGGTGTTCAAGAAAATTCATATCAATATACTTTTTGCTGAAGCTCTTGAACAGATGCCTAGTTATGCGAAGTTTATGAAAGGTATTCTCTCTCGGAAAGTGAATCTTGATGACTTAGAGACAGTTGCTCTTATGGAGGAATGTAGTGCTATGTTGTAACAGAAGTTGCCTCCGAAGCTTAAAGATCATGGAAGCTTCACTGTTCCTTATACCATTGGAAAATTGTCATTTGACAAATGCTTATGTGACTTGGGAGCTAGCATCAATCTGATGCTCTTGTCAATCTTCAAGAAATTGGACTTACCTAATCCAAAGCCTACTTATATGACCTTGCAGTTGGCCGATCGATCTATTACACATCCACGAGGCATTGTGGAGGATGTCTCGGTCAAGGTGGATAAACTCATCTTTCCTGCTGATTTTGTAATTCTTGATTTCGAGGAGGATAAGAAGATTCCCATAATCTTGGGAAGACCATTCTTGGCTACTAGCCGAACCTTGATTGATGTGCAAAAGGGTGAGCTTACTATGCGAGTGCTGGATCAGGATGTGATGTTCAATATTTTTAATGCCATGAAATTCCCGACTGAAAACGAGGAGTGCTTAAAAGTGGAGTTAGTCGATTATGTGGTTACTTCAGAACTTGATCAAATGCTAAGGTCTGATGCCTTAGAGAAGGCCTTGTTGGGGAATTCAGATAGTGAAGATGATGAAGGTGATGAACAGTTGCAGTATTTGAATGCTTCTCCTTGGAAGCGAAGGCTAGATATTCGTTTTGAATCTCTTGGATTGAAGGAGTTGAACAAATCTCCAAAGCGCCTCAAACCATCTATTGAGAAAGGTCCTACACTTGAGCTTAAACCATTTCCTGAACACTTAAGATATGCTTTTTTAGGTGATGCATCTACTTTGCCTGTTATTATTGCATCTAACTTTGCAGGTAGTGATGAGGAAAAGCTCTTAAGAATTATGAGAGAGTTCAAGTCAAAAATTGGATTGACTATAGTAAATATCAAGGGAATCAGCTCTTCTTATTGTATGCATAAAATTCTGTTAGAGGAAGGTAGTAAGCCTAATGTTGAGCAATAGAGAAGGCTTAATCCAATCATGAAAGAAGTTTTGAAGAAAGAAATGCTCAAATAGCTAGATGCAGGGATTATCTATCCTATTTTTGACAGTTTTTGGGTGAGTCCGGTTCAGTGTGAACCGAAGAAATGAGGCATGACTGTTGTTGCTAATGAGAAGAATGAGCTAATTCCTACTCGAACAGTCACGGGGTGGAGAGTTTGCATGGATTACAGGAAGCTGAACAAAGCCACGAGGAAAGATCACTTCCCTCTTCCTTTTATTGATCAGATGCTTGACAGATTGGCTGGGCATGAGTATTATTGTCTTATGGATGGCTATTCGGGTTATAATCAAATTTTTATCGCTCCAGAAGATCAGGGAAATACTACCTTCACTTCTCCGTTTGGTACTTTTGCCTTCAGAAGAGTTTCTTTTGGGCTGTGTGGTGCACCTGCCACATTTTAGAGATGCTTGATGACCATCATCTCTGATATCATTGGTCAGAATTTGGAGGTGTTCATGGACGATTTCTCTTTGTTTGGTGATTCTTTTGACGAGTTCTTGCATAATCTTGGCGCCGTTCTTAAAAGGTGTATTGAGACCAATCTGGTCCTTAACTAGGAGAAATGCCATTTTATGGCATGACAGGGAATTATTCTTAGGCATAAGGTCTCTAGTAAAGGTCTTGAGGTGGACAACGCCAATGTGGAGGTTATCGAAAACCTTCCTCCACCAATTTCTGTTAAGGGAGTCCGCAATTTTCTTGGTCATGCAGGTTTCTATCGGCGATTCATCAAGGACTTCTCAAAAATCTCTAAACCCTTGTGCAATCTTCTAGAGAAAGATGTCTCTTTCAAGTTTGATGACGAGTGCCTAGCTGCTTTTGAGTTCTTGAAGAAGAGTTTGATAACGGCACCTGTCATAACTGCACCTGATTGGAATGAGCCTTTTGAGATGATGTGCGATGCAAGTGACTATGCGGTTGTAGCAGTTCTTGGACATAGAAAGAACAACACATTTCATATGGTCTAATATGCAAGTAAGACCCTCAATGGTGCTCAACTGAACTATACTACTGCTGAAAAAGAACTCTTAGCCATTGTCTATGGTTTTGAGAAGTTTCGATCTTATTTGCTTGGGACAAAGGTGAAATTTTACACAGATCACGCTGTTATTCGATATCTCGTCTCAAAGAAGGACTCAAAGCCTAGATTTATTCGTTGGGTTCTATTACTTCAGGAATTTGAGTTAGAGATCAAGGTCAGGAAAGGTACTGAGAATCAAGTCGCTGATCATATCTCTCGTTTAGAAGAGCCAAGTGTAACTTCATAGGATAAGACATTGATAAATGAGTCTTTTCCCGATGACCAGTTATTTGGGTTGCAAGACGAAGAACCGTGGTTTGCAGAAATTGTGAACTATCTTGTGAGCAACATTATGCCTCCAGATTTGTCTTCTACTCAAAGGAAGAAGTTTCTTCATGAGGTGAAGTGGTACATGTGGGATGAGCCATTCTTGTTTAGGCAAGGAGCTTACCAAATCATCAGGAGATGTATTCCGTACAGCAAAACGGGGGGGGGGGGGGGGGATCTTGCAAGATTTCCATTCGACTGCTTATGGAGGCGACTATGGTGGGGAAAAAACGGCATCTCGTATTCTTCAGGCTGTATTTTTCTGGCCTACATTATTTAAGGATGCGCATCAATTTGTTTTGAAGTGTGATCGATGCCAGCGTGTGGGTAATATGTCTAAGAGGGATGAGACGCCTCTTAATGTGCTTCTCGAGGTTCAAGTCTTCGATGTTTGGGGAATTGACTTCATGGGGCCATTTGTCTCATCTTGCAATAATTAGTATATCTTGTTGGCTATTGATTATGTCTTGAAATGGGTTCAAGTCAAGGCATTGCCGACAAATGATGTGAAGGTAGTGCTTGATTTTCTTCATAAGCAGATATTTACAAGGTTTGGGACTCCAAGATTCATAATCAGTGATGAGGGATCACATTTATGAAATTGCAAGTTCACTGCTATGATGCAAAGATATAATGTGAATCATCGCATTGCTACAGCCTACCATCCTCAGACTAATGGTCAAGCTGAGGTATCTAATAAAGAGATCAAGCGCATTTTAGAGAAAGTTTTGTGTCCATCAAGGAAGGATTGGTCTTTGAAGCTTGATGAAGCTGTTTAGGCGTATCGAACAGTATATAAGACTCCACTTGGCATGTTGCCGTATTAGTTGGTTTATGGTAAGGGATGCAAGTTGGATGTGGAGGTCGAGCATAAAGCGTATTGGGCTTTGAAGAAGTTGAACCTTGATATGGATGTAGCGGGTAAGAAAAGAATGCTTCAATTGAATGAACTCGGTGAGTTTCAGATTCAAGCGTATGAAAATAACAAAATATACAAGGAAAAAGTCAAGAGGTGGCATGATAGGGGTCTAGTGCTCAAATCATTTGTGTCGGGGCAACAAGTTCTTTTTTTCAACACTCATCTCCGTCTTTTTCCTGGAAATTTGAAGTCAAGGCAGTCAGGGCTGTTTATTTTCAAAACTGTGTTTCCACTTGGAGCGATGGGTTTTTTGAGAATGATCCAAGCCAAGCATTCAAGGTAAATGGACAGAGGTTGAAGCATTACTATAGGGATACGGAAAATCACGAGGTGGTTAGTGCCGTTTTATTGTCCACTTAATCTCCAGTTTCTACGTCAAGCTAATGACGTAAAGCAAGCGCTTCTTGGGAGGCAACCCAAGTTTTTTATACATTAGTAGATAGAGGAAGAAGAAAGCAAGGAGAAAAACACAAAAAAATTAAGAAAACAAAATTCAAGTTCAACTACAGAAGCATGGCGCTCCCGCGTTAAGAAGCGGGGCGGCCGCGCTGAGTTTCTAGTACGTGCGTGCACCGTGCTGGTATGCGGGGCGGCCGCGCTGGTTTTTCAGAAGCACGGCGCGCCCGCAATGTTAGGAGGGGCGAGCGCGCTGAGTCCCTGTAATCCAAAAAAAACAGCAAAAGTAATAGAAAATCGGGATGTGTATTAAAATATCAGTTCAAACCCGAATGTTACTCTACCACATCCCATATTTCCCTTCCCAAATCAATTTCAATCAACCCCATTACTCTCATTATTCCCATAATCAATTCCCCATTTCTTTTCCATAACTAATTCTCTCCCAAATTCCTATATACACACACACACACTTATACACAAACCCTTCCATCACTTCTCAAATTCTCAAACACAAATCTCTCTTATACACACATCTCTTATTCTCTCTTATTCACCTCCAATGGCACCCAAAAGACAACGAACCCAAGTTAGCAGCAACACTACCGATTCTTCGAGTGTGGGTGGTGTGAGGCCTAGGTTTTCAACTCTGGAGGTTGAGGCAGAGTATGTGAGGCTGCTTTCGAAGCCCATAGCCAAGGAGTGAGGTTTTCAGCCATCAGGGAGGGATGGTAAGTTGTTGGAGATAATTGTGGAGATGGGGTGAATTACTTTTTTTGAGGCACCAGTTGCGGTGCCTATGAGTGTGGTTCGCGAGTTCTACGTTAATACAAAGGCGGAGAAGAACGGTTTACCTGTGGTGAGGGGGTTGACTGTAGACTATAGTGTTGAGGCAATTCAGAGGGTGTTTGAGCAGCCCGAGAGACAGCCAGAGCAGGAGAATTGGAATAAGAAGACGGGGGATGATTTTAATTTGGATTTGATCGTTGCTACCCTGTGTGTGCCTGAGACTCACTGGAAGTTCAAGAAGGGCACGAACGAGTATTCCACTTTCCCTGCCTCGTGCATAAACAGGTTTGCACGTGCATGGAATTCCTTTATTTGTGCTAACATCATGCCATCTTCTCACGTGCATGATGTTACGATGGAGCGTGCACGTTTTTTATGGGGGATTCTTCAGGGAGACTATGTGGATCTCGGGATGGTGATTCATCAGGGTATTCTGATGTTCTTGCGAGGGAGTACTACGGGTTCTATACCATACGCGTTAATTGTGATAAAACTGTGTGTGACGGTTGGCATTTATTGGCCCGCACACGAGCAGCTGCAGCTTTCGAGTGCCCCGATTGATAGTTCGACGCTGTTGAGTATGCAGGAGTGGTGTGGTGTGAAGCCCAATCCGAAGGGGCTTGGTTATTCTTATGACCATCTGCCGGGTGGCCGACCAGCTCATCAGATGTATGCTTGAGGTTCTTCTCAGGCTAGGAGAGCAATATGGAGAGCTCAGTTGGGTGAGAAGGATGGTCCGTCGCAGCAACAAGAGTAGGAGGAGGAAGCACAGGCAGTGCTGGTATGAGTTCAGTGCAGTATAGGCGCTTGATGAGGAGGATGAATGCGATGCATGACATCCATAGTCGGTTTGCACAGGACCTTACCCAGGCATTGGGGACTGCATTTAGAGCCACATAAATTGATATCCAGTGGCCAGTATTCGGTGATGATGCTGTGTACCCGCCTCCAGACACTCCTGACACACCACCCCATGAGGGTGATGACCCTGATTCTGAGTAGGTATGCCTGATTCCTTACTATTACCTTCACTGATGATAGTGAATATTTAAAGTTTGGGGGTAGTAGTTAAGGATTCTATGTTATATGTGAGTCACATATAGTTTACATATTCATGATAGTTTAGTTCTTATAGTTGCATATTTGCCATGTAGTTTTTTTTTTGTTTTTTAGTATTGTTAGGAATATGTTGTGAACTTGATGATAAATTAAACAAAACACCTTAGTAGATTTAACTTAGTGAATTTTGTAGCACTCGATGGATGATCAAATATAGTCCCAACGGATGATTTAATATAGTCCCGACGGATGACTATTTGACATCCACCGGGTGAGTAGCTTATGCAATAATAAGATCTGTAGCATATTTCTATAAACAGCTTTGTGTAGATTCTATAGGAGCATATGAGTCATGTTGACTACTAGTGGATATGCAGAATAGGTTGATTAATTGTAAATATGAGATGTCTTGTAATTCTGTATAAGTGAAATGGAGTCAAGTGCCAAATGGCTACCCGACGGATGATCAACAAAGCTACCCGATGGATGGTCAACAAAGCCACCCGACGGAGGAAAAACATGTACCCGACAGATGATCAAATTCAAATATCTATTGACAGTGACAACACAGTCACATGTGTCGAGTGTTTGCAAAAGGAATGTGGTAGCCTGTTTAGCAGGGATTTGAGAACAAAGAAGAATTACCATTTCCATGCAATTCTGAAGATATTCAAAGATGCTGGAATAGAGTAGTGAAGTAGCATGGAGTTAGACTAGATATGTTTGTTTTATTATCTTGTCTTATTGTCATGTAAACTTGGTGATATATAAACCAAGTGTAGCTAGTAGAACATTTAACTAAGCAAATACATTTTAAAAGAGAGAGAGAGAGAGAGAGAGAGAGAGAGAGAGAGAGAGAAAGTTGTACTTGTCAAGAATTTCTCATTAGTTTATTTGTTTAACTTGTAAGCAACTATGAGCAATTCAAGCTTTACAGGGTTCTCATTCGATATTATATATATATATATATATATCTGGTGGATACTTTCAAATCCACCAGAAAGTTTTAAAAGCTTGTGTTCTTATTACCTTGTATTTTGATTTATATAACTCTTTTATTCCGCACTCTGCAAATCAAACACTCATATTTTTTATCGAATTAGAATTATTTTAAAATCCTGAAAAAGTAGCCAGAATTACATTCAACCCCCATTCTGTAATTCTTGTTATATTGTTAGGGAATAACAATTGGTATCAGATCAAGCTCTTGAAGTACAAAGAGTGTAAAGATCACAACAAATAGCAAGATGAACAAGAAGGAAGTTGGAATCAAAATTCCATTTCTGGACAAAGATAATTATCACCATTTGAAGGTGAAAATGCACCTACATTTTACTTTCCCAAGATGAGGCCTATGTGGATTGCATAGAGAGAGGTCCTCATGTACTAATGAGAGCTGCAACTGGCAATGAACCATCTGTTCCCAAACTTAGGAATGAATGGTCAGATCCTGATATTTAGCAAGTCAGGAAAGACAAGAAGGCCATGAATATATTGTTCAATGGAGTTGATGGTGATATGTTTGATAACATCATTAACTGCAAAACAGCCAAAGAGGTTTAGGACACGATCCATATTATTTGTGATGGTACTGAGCAAGTAAGAGAGAATAAGATACAGCTGTTAATTCAGCAATATGAGCACTTCCATTGTGAAGATAGTGAGTCTCTCACTGATATATTTAGTAGATTTAAAAAGCTACTAAATGCTATAAAGTTGCATGGAAGGGTCTATCAAATAAAAGACTCTAACCTCAAGTTCCTTAAATCTCTTCCAAAAGAGTGGAAGCCAATGACCGTCTCATTGAGAAATTCACAGGATTACAAGGAGTTCACCTTGGAGAGACTGTATGGCATCCTAAAAACTTATGAGCTTGAAATTGAGCAAGATGAGAGGATGGAGAAAGGAAGGAAGAAAGGAGGGTCCATAGTACTGGTTGCTGAGTTAGAGAAAGAGAAAGAGATGAAGGTTGAAGCTGTTGAGTCTACATCAAAGGTCTGTGAAAGCAAGGGCAAAGGGCTTGTAGCTGAAAATGAAGATCATTTGAGCCAAGATGACATGGATGATATTAATGAACATCTAGCTTTCCTATCCATAAGATTTTCCAAGCTCAAATTCAAAAAGAATTTTGGAGCAGCCAAGCCAAGTAGAAACATGGTGGATAAATCCAAATTCAAATGTTTCAAATGTGGCTTGGCAGGGCATTTCGCAAGTGAATGTAGAAAGTCTGATTCTAGCAAAAAGAAGTTTGAGCCTGTTGATTATAAATAGAAACACTTTGAGTTGCTCAAACAAAAGGAAAGGGCTTTCACCACACAGGAGAATGACTGGACTGCAGATGGTTTGGATGAAGATGAATAAACAAACTATGTCAATCTAGCCCTGATGGCCAAGTCTGATGAAATAGAAACAAGTTCTTCAAGTAATCAGGTAATCACCACTAACTTAGCACATTTATCTAAAGCTGAGTGTAATGATGCAATCAATGACATGTCCACAGAATTATATCACTTGCATGTTACACTTAAGTCCCTCAGTAAGGAAAATGCTAAAATTAAAGAAAACAATTTTTTTTAAGTGAGAGGAATAATGTGCTAGAGTCTCAGTTTATTGAATTTGAAAATTTGAGAATTGAGTGTAAAATTGCTAAGGATGAATTAACTGAGTCCTTGAAGAAAGAAGAAATTTTAAAGAAGCAGCTTGAACAAGAACCGGAAGTGATTAAAGCATGGAAATGGGATTATGCATGAGTTTTTTACAGCAATAATCCCACAACAAAATGGAGTAGTGGAAAGAAAGAACAGATCTCTTATTAAAGCTGCAAGAACAATGCTTGAAGATCAAAGTTAACAACATATTTTTGGGCTGAAACTGTGAATACTACCTGTTACACTCAGAATGTTTCTTTGGTTAATCAAGCAAAGTGTATGACACCCTACCAATTATTCAAGAACAGGAAGCCAACTCTAAATTTTCTTCATGTCTTTGGCTGCAAATTTTTTATCTTGAGGAATCAAACTAATCAACATGGGAAGTTTGATGCTAAAGCAGATGAAGGAATTTTTGTTGGATATGCTGTGGGAAAGGCATATAGGGTCTACAATCTAAGAACCAGCATTGTTATGGAATCAATACATGTTGTGTTTGATGACAAAAATATTGAAGGACTGTAAGATCGAGATTTCCATGAAAGCATCAAGTTTGATAATGTGGAGATAGTTAGTGATGACAGTGATGATGAAAGTGATCAAGAAACAGTGAATAAGGATAATGTAGAAAAATCTACAACTAATGAAGCACATAATTCAACATCTGTCGAGTTATAAAATGCTTCATCCGTCGGGAGATAATCTGCCTTATCCGTCGGGAGATAATCAGCTTCATCCGTCGGGACGCAAAGTGCATCATCCGTCAGAACATTAAGAGAAGCTGAAATTCAGAATAGATCACCTACAGAAAGTTCCCCTTTCTCAAATCATAGATTCACAAACTCAGGGGGAGTTTATCATAATCAAAACTCATCCACACATCAAGACACCAATAAGGCCTCTTCATCTAGAACTAATCTACCTCAATAAAGGAAATGGACTAAAGATCACCCTTTTGAGCTCATCATTGGTGATGCATCTTCTGGAGTTCAAACAAGGAGAGCAACTCAAGAAGAATATCTATATAGTAGCTTTATATCAAAGGAAGAACCAAAAAAGGTAGAAGAAGCTTTGTTGGATCCTGATTGGATTTTAGCTATGCAGGAGGAGATAAACCAATTTGAAAGGAACAAGGTATGAAAGCTGGTACCCAAACCTAAAGGAAAGAATCCAATAGACACCAAATGGGTATTCAGGAACAAGATGGATGAAAATGGCATAATGGTCAGTAACAAAGCTAGATTGGTTGCTAAGGGCTACTGTCAACAAGAAGGAATAGATTTTGATGAAACTTTTGCTCCTGTTACAAGACTTGAAGCCATCAAAATCTTCTTAGCCTATGCAGCTCATGCCAATTTCAAGGTCTATCAAATGGATGTCAAAAGTGCTTTTCTGAATGGAGATTTGGAGGAGGAAGTCTATGTTAGTCAGCCTCCTGATTTTGAAGACCCAAATTTTCCAGAATATGTCTACTATATTTTTAAGGCACTTTATGGACTAAAGCAAGCACCTAGAGCCTGGAATGACACTTTTTCAAAGTTTGTTTTGGAAAATCACTTCACTAGAGGTACTGTTGATAAAACTTTATTCTTTAGAAATGTTAATGGCTCTGGTATACTTGTTCAAATTTATGTAGATGATATTATATTTGGTTCTACAGATGAAAAACTTTGCAAAATTTTTGCCAAATTGATGCAAAGTAAGTATGAAATGAGCATGATGGGAGAACTAACTTACTTTCTTGGTTAACAAGTTAAGCAAGTTAGTGATGGAATATTCATTAGTCAAACTAAATATATTCATGATCTTTTAAAGAAGTTTGATCTAATGGATTGCACATCTGCAAAAACTCCCATGGCCACTGCAACTAAGCTTGAATTAAATATTACTGAAAAGTCTGTGGATATTTCAAGCTATAGGGGCATGGTCAGCTCACTTCTACACTTAACAGCTAGTAGGCCAGATATAATATTTGCTACTTGTCTTTGTGCTAGATTTCAGGCTGCTCCTAGAGAATCTCACTTAGTAGCTATTAAGAGAATTTTCAGATATCTCAAGGGAACACCAAAATTAGGCATTTGGTACCCTAGAGATTCTGGTTTTGATCTAACTGGTTATTTAGATGCAGATTTTGCACGTTGTAAAATAGACAGAAAAAGCACAACAAGAATCTGTCAATTTCTAGGGAACAAGCTTGTGTCCTGGTTCAGTAAAAAGCAAAATTCAGTTTCTACTTCTACAACTGAAGCTGAATATATTATTGCTGGTAGTTACCGTGCACAGATTTTGTGGATGAAAAACCAATTGTTGGACTATGGTCTACAAGTGAATAGAATTCCCATTTTCTGTGATAACACAAGTGCAATTTCCATCACTGAAAATCTAGTACAACATTCAAGAAAATAAAGCACATAGACATCAAGTACCACTTCATTAGGGAGCATGTGATGAATGGTACTGTGAAACTTCATTTTGTTCCAAGTGAAAAGCAGCTTACAGATATATTTACAAATCCACTTGATGAATCCACCTTTTCAAGTTTGGTAAGTGAGTTAGGTATGCTAAATTATTCTTGAATTATTTCAGATATTTTTGCAAGTTTTAATGCAGCCACAAAATTAATTTGATTTTTCTGTTTTGGATGAAATTTTGGCTAAGTCAAAATTTACATCCCAACGGATGCTCATTATCCATCGAGTTTGATCATCCGTCGGAACATTATTTGTTAATAAAAATCAATTAATTTTCTGGATTATTTCGTAACCTGACGGATAATTGATTTATCCTCATCCGTCGAATTGTCTTAATCTTAGCCGTTAAAACTCTGAACATTATCCATCGGGTATACTTACAGTTTGTAAGCATGACACGATGGATAAGTGATAGAATTTTTACAGTTTATTTATTTTTAAACGGCTATTTTGGGCTATTTTGATTGGTTACTTTATTTCACTTTATTATTTTTGACAGTTTATTTCTGAGATAGTATAAAAGCATAATTCATTTTTATTCTACTCTTTGATCATTCTCAATTTAATTACTCTAACTTCCTTTCTTCTCCAAAGCAAATATTCTCTCTGCAAATTTCTCATTCTCTAACAATGGCACCAGTAGTCAAAATCATGTCTCAAACTGGATAAATCTACGAAAAAACAACTTCACAGCTCTTGTAAACAAGGAGATTCAACAATCTGGAGTGTTTCACAAGATGATGGATTTTGTGAAAACCTATAAACTCAGTTATGCTATACTGGAATCACCCAAAATCTACTGTGAAGTTGTGGAGGAGATATGGACAACTACAGTTTATAACTCTACTGATAAGACCATCACTTTCACTCTCAAAGGTAAGCAGTTTTGAATTAATAGTGACATTATCAAAGCATGCTTTAGAAATCCTGATAATACTGTTACTGTTCCACACACATACACTGATATAGTTAACATGCTAAATTCCATGGGATATGCACTTTCTACCTCTAAATTAAGTGAAATTAGGAGGTTTGGTCTTAGAAAACAATGGAGTTATCTGTGTGATGTGGTAACTAAAGTTTTCTCTGGTAAAATTTACAATTTTGACTCTGTTAACATTTCCATCCTTAACATGATTTACATGCTAGTTACTGATAAGTACTTTAATTTCAGTGACTTGGTATTGTTTGAGTTAGGTTATAAGTTAGGAGAGCTTAATAAGAGAGGTAAAAGTGTCAATGTAACACCCCCAAATCTGGGGTCGGGGATTCGGGTTGTCACGAGTTTCATTTCCCTTATCAATACTTAATCTTAACAGTCAACCAACTACTGCGTACTGTGACCCCACAAATACACACACACACACCACAAGTTATAGTCTCAGAGATGAATACCAAAAATAACACAAGTCATTTTATTCCACAATTATAAACCGTTACACCTTAAAAGGGTTTCTGAATAAATTTACATTTCTTTGCCATTATTACAATTTATAAAGATACATAAGTCTGGTACATCAAAAGTTGAAAGCCTAGCCTATTGGTAGTTCCTACCTCAGCTACAGCGACATCAACGCCTATAGGAAACTGCGGAACGTTTCCTATCCGCTCGCAAATTGGGAGCTTGGTCCTGTTCATCTTATCTGTCTGTTGTTGTGTGATGAAAGAAGAAAGCAAGGGTGAGCAACAAGCCCACCGAAATAATATGTATAATAATTAACAATATATGAGCATTCTCATAGTACTCATGAAAGTCTTGGTCAAGAAGAAATGAACCAAGTTTGTTATCTTAACGCGACCAAGTCACAAAATATTCAGTATATATATACATATATACTTTTCACAATCTTTGAAATCCTCTGACATGTATAATATACACAGAGTTCCAGTTTATAACTGTATAAAAATATCGTTGTAAGGTGATCTAATATATCTAACCTTGTCTCAACGTTTTTCTGAAAATCTTTGACATGCATAAGATAATCATTTACTAGATATAAGTTTAAAAGATGAAGTTACAAGATACTCCAATATACTTATATCTTTTCCAAATACTACTTGAACTACCACCGTTCAAGTTATAATCAGTTTCAAAAGTTCATCACACTGATGAGACTACAAGATAAGACTTGAATAGATTCAATCTTTGAAATATCATTTGAAAGAAATGAAGTTACGAGATACTTATTAAGTCCCGATATATATATATATATATATATACACCTATATATATATACATTTCATACACTCCTTGAAAACCTCTGTTATGAAAATTAGAAACAGAGTTGCAATATCCAATGAATTTGGAAAGGAGAAAACTTTGGCATAAACCTGATATCTTGCTGATCAGGCAAAGATACCAATAAGTAACCTTTTCTACTAGTAGATGGACGAATTCCCCACTGGTCATCACCCTGGCCGCAATAGGACCTTATGCTGGACTGCCACTCAGCCACTTACGCATTTGATGGACTCCCACTGAGCCAGTTACACTTTCATGGACGCCCACTGAGCCCATGTTTCTTATGCCGACTCAATAGATGGACTTACTTCCCGAACTTTGGGTAAGTAATCAATTCATTTATCAAAACAGCAACCTCGTTGCGTATATAAAATACACCACAGAGTCGGATCCCTCAGGTTTTGAGCGAATATTTAAATCCCCTTCGAAAGGAAGATCTTAAATACAAAAATGAGTTTTGGGATCCGCTCTAACTTTTAGAAAATCATTTTGAAGACTCGAAAACATTTTTAAGAATGTTTGGAGTAATGCAGATTTAATAAAATAAATCAGTCCCAATATATTTAGAAAATATCTGAATATTATTATTTAAATAATATTCCCATAAAGAATAATCTTTATAAAAATAATTGAAGTAGAAGTTTTAAAACTCATACTTGGAATGGATATTAATAACCAAAGATATACTTATACGAAAGTATGATCTTTATTTGAATAATCGAAAATAAGTTTGATTATCGAAATATTATTCTTTAATAAAATAAAGAATATTATTTAATAAATAAGAGTCATAAGTCCACGAATTAATATTCAAAATAATATTCATAAAATAAACGGAGTCATAAGTCCTCGAATGAATATTCAACTAATAATATTCATTAATTAAAATAAACAGAGTCATAAGTCCTCGAATGAATATTCAACTAATATTCATTATTTAAAATAAAGTTATCGAATAAAACTTATTTGATTAATAGTTTTGAAAACTATATCAATATATATATATAAATATATATATATATATATAATATACTCGGGAACATCGACTCCCGGTTTTAGAAAATGTTCACCTTTGGGTCCCCTATACTAAGGGTATACGCAACTACTACTTATCTCTAGCATAGGTATTATGCAACTATAAGCATTTGAATCAACAATTAGATATCAAGATTATGAAACAAGCATGTATATATACCATATCAACATGCTCCAATATATCGCAAGATTTGCTAATAACAATTATGCACTTATCACAAGATAATGCATATACATATATACATCACAACAATAGTATAACGGGTATAAAACTTGCCTGAGTGACTGGGGATGGTAAAAGGCCTGGGACGAGCCTGGTAACCTATAAACAACATATAAGTTGGAATTAAACCAAAGTCGCTTAAGAATCTATACTTTAACCAACTAGACTTTAACGCTCGCTTCTGCGCTTAACGATTCACTTAAGTCGCTCGAGTACCCTAGGCTCCACCATTTTTAATAAATTAACCATTACGAATTTTAAGGCGATTCTTTCGCGAGTACTTTACCAACTTCCTAATCCACATTACATAATTGTTTCATAATCCAATTAGTCTTTGGGGCCTTAACCAAGGTTTCAAAGTAAGGCGAGGCGTAATGGTCCGTTCGTGAAACGCCGTCACTTAAAACGGTCGTTTCTCCTAAACCGTACATCGGATTCAAGCGAACCACATATCAAAACGAAGATCATAACATGAAATATCTAATCATGACAATGGTCAATACCTAACAGTGAATTCAGGGGTCCTGATGTTAAGAACAAAAGCAGCCTATGGTAAATCAGGTATTACGACGGCTATGTTTAAGTGATTAACAAATTTGTACAACTACAAATCAATCACCAACCAACTCATAACCATCAATACAACAAAACTTCACCTAAACCATACGACATCAGTCCATAAACTCCAAGTTTTTCAACTCAAACAACCACAATCAAGACCTATGAACTATAATCAAGCTTCAATTACCAAAACACTTCCAAATCAAACCAAACTACTAATAATCACAATCTATGCTTCTCATTTCAAAAAACCAACCATTAAACTTACTAACAAATAAATTAAAGGCTAGGGTTTGAAGTTTATACCTTCCATGGGAGGTGTTAAGTTGTTAGGAAGCTTTAGGGAGCCTCCTACAAGCTTGATCTTTCCAAAGAAATCAAGAACACAAAGTTAGGCTTTGAAGTTTCTAAAAGTCCGATTGAAAGAACTGTAAAAATGAGGGTCTTACCATGCTTATTTGGACAAGACTTGTGAACAAGAGTTGTAGGCCATCTCAATACCTTGCCAACGATCTATAGAACACAACATTTGAGTGAAAAATGAAGGAGATACAGCAGTTTTAATGTGCTGATTCTGTTTTGGCCGAGAGCAATGGAAATGGGGGAGGAAATGCTTTTGCTTTCTTGTGTTGGTGGAATAATGTGGTGGATAATGATGGGTTGTCTTGATATTTTGCTAGGTTAATAATAAACAAAGGAGTTACTGGAAGATGATCTCATCATTTGCCATGTGTTGGTGATTTGTGGTGAGATGAGATCATCCCTAGTTAACTAGACAAGTAACTAGCCATTCCTTCCTAACTATCACTTGGTTTCTTGTTTGATCAACCATCCACTTGCCTTGCCACTTGCAAAGGTATTTACAAGAGTCGTTATTCATTTCTTTATCCGGTTATCACTCAATCTCGTTGATCGTTTGGTTAAATACCTTAATGGTTTTATTGATAAAATCTTCTTGGTATTTTTAATACCTAAGTTAATTCTCCTTTATAATCCTTGAATTTAAAATCCTTCATCTTAATATTAATTCCTTAAATCCCTTAATGTCTGGTGGAAATCTCGGGGAAAAATAAAAGTGCTCGTTTTCGAAATTCGACGGCTTTTACATACACTAATTTTCTTTATGGAATACTAATATGATCTTAGAATTTCCATAACAGTACTCCTATATATCGTGGTCTGATAATTTTTATTAATCAGCATTGTCAGCAAAAGTTACTATTCATCCAGGTTTCAAAAATTTCCAAAAAATTGGGGTTATTACAGTCTCCCCTCCTTAAAAGGATTCCGTCCCGGAATCAGATAGAAAACAGTCGGGGATGCTTTTCTAGCATTGCACTTTCTAAGTCTCAAGTAAATTTTCCCACATTGTGGTTCTACCACCAAACTCTACCTAGTTTTATAACCCTTCTCCTAAGCACTTGTTCCTTTTCGATCTATAACCCCTTTCTGGTTGCTCCATATAGGTTACGTCTGGTTGCATGCCTATGCGCTCATATGGCCCTATTTGTCTGGCATCCGAATTATACTTCCTTAACATTGATACGTGGAACACGTTATGAACTTGCTACATGTTCGGGGGTAGGGATAGCTCATATGCTAACTTCCCAATACGTCTTAATACCTCAAAGGGTCCAACAATTCGTGGGCTTAGCTTTCCTTTCTTTCCAAACCACATTCATCCTTTCCAAGGGAATACCTATAACAGCACTAGGTCCCTACTTCCTATTCTTTGTCCTTTCGTGTCAAATCAACATACTTCTTATGTCCATCTTGGGCTACTACCAGTCGTCCTCTGATTAGATCTATTATATCCTTGGTCCTTTGGACTACTGCGGGTCTGAGCATCTTGCGCTCTACAACTTCATCCTAACATAAGGGAGATCGACATTGTCTTCCCTCAAGGATCTCATAAGGCGATACCTCGATACTGACATACGATCGATTATCGTAAGAAAACTCAATCCACGTTAAGTTATCATTCCAAATTTCTTTCAAGTCTAGTGTACAGACTCTGATTATCTCATCTAGATCTACAACTTTGGCTTCTCAATACCCACTCTTTTCCAGTTCGTAATCGTTACTATCTTCCGTACCAAATTTTATACTGATTACACTTTTGCTCGTTAGCGTTCTATAACCTTTTAATAATCACGTCAACCTTAGTATCACGAACGCATTAGAATCGGAATACCACCATACTTGGTACCACTTCATCTCTAGCTGCCTCCATCTTCGAAAGCTTGGTCCTTCATATAGAAGTAAAAGAATTTATTGAGATCATTATGATCATGAACACTTGTTACATTGCATAGTTAGTACAGAAGGTGGCCGGCCATTAGTACTTGACAAACAATTAAACAATAGATGGTATCCTACTAGGCTTCTATCACACAGATAGATAGTCATTCGGCAATACCTCCCCTTCTGGAAGGGTTGTTCTTCTCAGCTTATATGAAATGAAAAGGAGAGAAAAGAACGAATTGAAGAGAATTGTATATATGTAAAAATATACTGCCACAAAATATCTGGCTTGGAATCTACCTCTGAACTATAGAGGTTTATCATAGGAGAACAAAACATATATGTATATATATCAACATCAAGTATTATAACATCGCAATTCATGTGCCTGAATATTTACTATTCCGTCCATCGTCCTATGGACCCATGCTCTCGCTCGAGCTTATAAACAATCACCGTTGAAACACCCTCGACAGCGAAAATCGAATCTGGGATTTCATTCTAGACATCATCGTTACTAAAATTATATGCTTGCACTGCAACCTTCCTCGTATAGTAATACAGGTCTCTATTCATAAGATGGAATAAATATTCAATAGGTAGATAATCGACTTAATTAGTCTATCAACGATAACTTATACATCACCACGACCCGATTAGTGGTACTCAATCTCAACATCCATTCTAATATATCTCTTATGGTTGTAATCGACTCATTACTCGCAGAATCATTGCTGCATTACTATGGTCCATCGCTGACCTACCGTAGTCATTCGCTTTCCTCGGAACCTTAATATTTAATCATACGGAGTCCATATTTGCTGTATCAAAATCTTTTAAGGAGTTAACATAATCACCATTCATGATTCATGAAGAACACTCCAGATCTTGACGTACATTCATGACATGAAGCAGATAAAATTGCAGAAGAGTTTCAATCAAAGCAACGATAGCAGGTTAATACCATTATTAACCATATGCCTTCAATAGAAGACTTAACTCAAAGTTTCGTTTAGTACTTCTTGAAACATGGTCCTGGCTTATCTCAAGATAGTACCTTCTAAGATAGATAACCCGCTCATGGCGATTACATGAATTAAACCTTTACCAACTACTATTACGGTTGGGTATTGCACAGTCATCAGAAGGAATGTCAATCTTCCAAACCATAATACAACCTTCACAGCTTTAACCATCATCAATGTATTCCTCTGGCACGAGCGCCTATAATTGTCCTCTTATACTTAAAGTGTCGGCCATCTCTTTGCCCTTTCCTAATAGTAAAACTTCCTTACAATCAATGTCATTTTAACCACCTCCAACTAAATTTTCTACCTCATTTCAATCACTGCTTATGTGAAAATGCTTCTCTTAAGTCCTTGTGAGGAAAAAAATCACCATTTTTCTATAAGTCATTGCCTTAGTCTTTAGATGTGAACATTTCCACGACTGACTCTCGATCATACTTAGGACGTCTCTTATCTTGGGTCCTTCTTGTTTTCACCAATCTCGACCCTTATTGGATCGATCTATACTTTCTTATGGTTCAACACGTGCCTCACCTGGCATTATTATAATTACGTCATATTTCCTTCATCAAAATTTCTATTCTTGAGAACTTTGAATATTACCTTTCTCCTTGTAAAACCTCTAAGGTTATCCTTAAATCCTTCATCAGGTACACCCTAGGCACAGGGCATATCAATATACCATTTACTAATACCAGAATCATTGCCTATATACTTCTGAAAAATTTCTCCACTGATCCTTAAAGGTTGTTGTTACCTTAATCCTTTCCAATTCATAATGTCAAAACTCATACTATCCTTATTAAGGGTGAAATGCCAACATTTATGCATTCCCTTAGGATTCATTTTAAGTTACCGATGTTCTATCCTTAATTCTACCTTTAACAAGGTACATGCATCCTTCCATGGATAAATCAAGTCATATATCCCTGATAAGGGTATCTTATTCAATCATTCCCACCTCGATAGTATATGCCTAATTTTACAATAACATATGTACTCAAAATGAGGTCAATCAATATGGCCTCCAAAAGATAAGATCGGTTATCCGCTTTTCTTGCCTGATTCAGTAATGATAACAGGGATGTTCTAGAAGATGTTGGTCATGTTCAACGTGAACCTTTTAGTTCTAACTACTCATTTACCTCTTTTATTTATCTCAACAGTCATCTCAATGTTAGGATATCTTTCATACATGGTGTCTCCCTTTCTAGGTATCATACCCCCGGTCTTACACTTCACATTCTTGAAGGTCACTTCCTTCATCCAATTTTCCTAATTTCTTACCTTCTTGTCTCCTCAGTCTATCCGCGTCTCATTATTTATCCTTCGAACTATCTCAAGGTTTCCTCGCATCTTCCCAACCTACGGGGGATAAAAATATGTATCACTTATGCCTTCAACCATCAACTTTAACTCATAGTGAATCACCCTCATCCTGACGATTACATACTTTTCTATTTCTATTGCTATGAGTCTTTAGGGTTTCCTCATACCCTACTCCTTTATCATTCCTCAAACTGTATTGCCTTTTTATTTCTTTCCACTTCAGTCTCCCTTTATTTTCCTTTCTCTTACAATCATTTCATGAACTAACACAACATAAATATTGATTTCAAACATCATGTCGTTCTGGGATTCTTGTCCTCAGAACGAATCTTGATAACTTTTACAACTTAGATTCATAATTCATCATACTCGTCCGCTTTTGTTCTGGCTCTAAAGCTTTTACACTATCTCCATAACCTTGGGAATTACTTTCTCGAAAACAATTGACTGAACTTTAATCACTTTATCATAACCTCTGGCTCCGTGCCTTCCTTGGCCTTTCACCAGCGGGTAGCCTCTCTCTTAGGAAGGTAAGTGGCAAAAAAATAGTCTTTTGTGCTTCGTCAATCATTTAGAATCTCAAATGATTCCTCTATTTCCTTTAGCCAGGATCTTGCCTCGACTGGGTCAGCTTGTTCCTTGGAACTCTGAGAGCTTAGCGACTTAAAGGTCATGAAAGAATTTCACACCACATTATTTCCTCAGGGTGGTGTTTGGGGGTAAAAGTATTAGTTTTGTTTAGGCAGGTCCATGAATTGCCTCATAGGAGTACCGTCTCGGGTCTCCTTTCCTTACTCGACTTTCTGTTTCCTTAGTATGAAATGTTTCATCCATCTCCCACAATCAGGGTTATCTTATACGTTAAAATCCTTGTTTTCCACTTTATTATATTATGGGCTCCTTCTTTCTTAATGGCGTCCTCCTTGACTATCACATTCAGGGTTTGCCCTAACTCTTATTCCTCGAACTATGACTTTCATCTAAGATCCAGTCCTTAAGCTCTTGAACATTTGGAACCCAAATTCTGTAGGGATACCTCATTATTCCCTCATCATCTTTCTAGGTATTAATCTCTTCTCCGATCATTGGTTCTCTGCCTCTATTCATCACTTTTTCTTGGCATAATATGATCTTCTCCAATAATTCAGGCTGTATTGCAATCTCAAACAGCTTTTCGGTACCGGCTCCGGTTACCTTCACTTCTATTTCCATTTTCTCAAAATCTCTTATCAACTCTCCCAAAGACATTTTCATCTTGAGTCTCTCTTTTATACTAAGGGCATTAGCCACCATTTTGGCTTTCCCTGGATGATAAAGAATCTCATAATCGTAATCCTTGATTAGCTCTAACCACCTTCTCTGGCGCATGTTGAGCTCTTTCTACGTGAAAATGTACTAGAGCACTTATGGCTTATGTAAATCTCGCACTTCTCTCCATAAAAGTATTGCCTCAAATATTTAGGGCAAAATTATTGCCATGAGCCCAAGCTCATGGGTGGGGATATCGAATTTTATATTCCCTTAATTGTCTTGACGCGTACGCGATTACCTTGTTGTGCTGTATAAGAAGCACCCTAATCCCTTATGCGAAGCGTCACTATAATTCACAAAATCTCCTTTTTCATCCGGCAACGCCAACATAGGGGCCGCCACCAACCTTTGCTTTAGTTCTTAAAAGCTTTTCTCGCATTTCTCTGTCCATTCAAACTTCTCAATCATACGAGTAAGCCGCGTTAAAGGGGCTACTATCTTTACGAACTTGAACGAACCTCCAGTAGTAATTGGCTAATCCTACCTCTGCTAGTCGCCCTAACCATAGTCATGAATTCCTCAGTGGTCCTTTATTCATTCTTGTCAGGATCCTCCACGGGATTCTTCTCAGCAACAATCCCTTCTAGGACAACATCCTCAACCGCTACATCCTCAAAATGAACATCATCCGGTCCCACGTTAGGATGCTCTATCAGATCCACAATCTGATCTCCAATAAGTAATAAAACATCATCGCGTTGTTGCTCCTCAACCTTAGGGTTCGGAGTCCCACTACCATATACGATAACGAACTACGCTTCTATCACGATATTTATAAGGGTTCTCATAAGGGTTTTAACTGTCAGTACTACGTTATGTAGCCCGACTATGAACTTGGCCAGAGTTCTTATTATCTTAGTGAACTTATTATCTTAACGCCACATCATCTTTAAGGTTTACAACGCTTGGCTCTGATACCATTTCTGTAACACCCCCAAATCTGGGGTCGGGGATTCGGGTTGTCACAAGTTTCATTTCCCTTATCAATACTTAATCTTAACAGTCAACCAACTACTGCGTACTGTGACCCCACAATATACACACACACACCACAAGTTATAGTCTCAGAGATGAATACCAAAAATAACACAAGTCATTTTATTCCACAATTATAAACCGTTACACCTTAAAAGGGTTTCTGAATAAATTTACATTTCTTTGCCATTATTACAATTCATAAAGATACATAAGTCTGGTACATCAAAAGTTGAAAGCCTAGCCTATTGGTAGTTCCTACCTCAGCTACAGCGACATCAACGCCTATAGGAAATTGCGGAACGTTTCCTATCCGCTCGCAAATTGGGAGCTTGGTCCTGTTCATCTTGTCTGTCCGTTGTTGTGTGATGAAAGAAGAAAGCAAGGGTGAGCAACAAGCCCACCAAAATAATATGTATAATACTTAACAATATATGAGCATTCTCATAGTACTCATGAAAGTCTTGGTCAAGAAGAAATGAACCAAGTTTGTTATCTTAACGTGACCAAGTCGCAAAATATTCAGTATATATATACATATATACTTTTCACAATCTTTGAAATCCTCTGACATGTATAATATACACAGAGTTCCAGTTTATAACTGTATAAAAATATCGTTGCAAGGTGATCTCATATATCTAACCTTGTCTCAACGTTTTTCTAAAAATCTTTGACATGCATAAGATAATCATTTACTAGATATAAGTTTAAAAGATGATGTTACAAGATACTCCAATATACTTATATCTTTTCCAAATACTACTTGAACTACCACCGTTCAAGTTATAATCAGTTTCAAAAGTTCATCACACTGATGAGACTACAAGATAAGACTTGAATATATTCAATCTTTGAAATATCATTTGAAAGAAATGAAGTTACGAGAGACTTTATTAAGTCCCGATATATATATATATATACACCTATATATATATACATTTCATACACTCCTTGAAAACCTCTGTTATGAAAATTATAAACAGAGTTGCAATATCCAATGAATTTGGAAAGGAGAAAACTTTGGCATAAACCTGATATCTTGCTGATCAGGCAAAGATACCAATAAGTAACCTTTTCTACTAGTAGATGGACGAATTCCCCACTGGTCATCACCCTGGCCGCAATAAGACCTTATGCTGGACTGCCACTCAGCCACTTACGCATTTGATGGACTCCCACTGAGCCACTTACACTTTCATGGACGCCCACTGAGCCCATGTTGCTTATGCCGACTCAATAGATGGACTTACTTCCCGAACTTTGGGTAAGTAATCAATTCATTTATCAAAACAGCAACCTCGTTGCGAATATAAAATACACCACAGAGTCGGATCCCTCAGGTTTTGAGCGAATATTTAAATCCCCTTCGAAAGGAAGATCTTAAATACAAAAATGAGTTTTGGGATCCGCTCTAACTTTTAGAAAATCATTTTGAAGACTCGAAAATATTTTTAAGAATGTTTGGAGTAATGCTGATTTAATAAAATAAATCAGTCCCAATATATTTAGAAAATATCTGAATATTGTTATTTAAATAATATTCCCATAAAGAATAATCTTTATAAAAATAATTGAAGTAGAAGTTTTAAAACTCATACTTGGAATGGATATTAATAACCAAAGATATACTTATACGAAAGTATGATCTTTATTTGAATAATCGAAAATAAGTTTGATTATCGAAATATTATTCTTTAATAAAATAAAGAATATTATTTAATAAATAAGAGGAGTCATAAGTCCACGAATGAATATTCAAAATAATATTCATAAAATAAACGGAGTCATATGTCCTCGAATGAATATTCAACTAATAATATTCATCAAATAAAATAAACAGCGTCATAAGTCCTCGAATGAATATTCAACTAATATTCATTATTGAATATTCATTATTTAAAATAAAGTTATCGAATAAAACTTATTTGATTAATAGTTTTGAAAACTATATCAATATATATATAAATAAATATATATATATAATATACTCGGGAACATCGACTCCCGGTTTTAGAAAATGTTCACCTTTGGGTCCCCCTATACTAAGGGTATACGCAACTACTCCTTATCTCTAGCATATATATTATGCAACTATAAGTATTTGAATCAACAATTAGATATTAAGATTACGAAACAAGAATGCATATATACCATATCAACATGCTCCAATATATCGCAAGATTTGCTAATAACAATCATGCACTTATCACAAGATAATGCATATACATATATACATCACAACAACAGTATAACGGGTAGAAAACTTGTCTGAGCGACTGGGGGTGGTAAAAGGCCTGGGACGATCCTGGTAACCTATAAACAACATATAAGTTGGAATTAAACCAAAGTCGCTTAAGAATCTATACTTTAACCAACTAGACTCTAACGCTCGCTTCTGCGCTTAACGATTCACTTAAGTCGCTCGAGTACCCTAGGCTCCACCATTTTTAATAAATTAACCATTACGAATTTTAAGGCGATTATTTCGCGATTACTTTACCAACTTCCTAATCCACATTACATAATTGTTTCATAATCCAATTAGTCTTTTGGGGCCTTAACCAAGGTTTCAAAGTAAGGCCAGGGGTAATGGTCCATTCGCGAAATGTCGTTACTTAAAACGGTCGTTTCTCCTAAACCGTACATCGGATTCAAGCGAACCATATATCAAAATGAAGCTCGTAACATGAACTATCTAATCATGATAATGGTCAAAACCTAACAGTGAATTCACGGGTCCTGATGTTAAGAACAAAAGCAGTCTAAGGTAAATCGGGCATTACGACGGCTATGTTTACGTGATTACCAAATTTGTACAACTCCAAATCAATCACCAACCAACTCATAACCATCAATACAACAAAACTTCACCTAAAACATACCACATCAGTCCATAAACTCCAAGTTTTTCAACTCAAACAACCACAATCAAGACCTATGAACTATAATCAAGCTTCAATTACCAAAACACTTCCAAATCAAACCAAACTACTAATAATCACAATCTATGCTTCTCATTTCACAAAACCAACCATTAAACTTACTAACAAATAAATTAAAGGCTAGGGTTTGAAGTTTATACCTTCCTTGGGAGGTGTTAATTTGCTAGGAAGCTTTAGGGAGCCTCCTACCAGCTTGATCTTTCCAAAGAAATCAAGAACACAAAGTTAGGCTTTAAAGTTTCTAAAAGTCTGATTGAAAGAACTGTAAAAATGAGGGTCTTACCATGCTTATTTAGACGAGACTTGTGAACAAGAGTTGTAGGCCATCTCAATACCTTTCCAACGATCTATAGAACATAACATTTGAATGAGAAATGAAGGAGATACAACAGTTTTAATGTGCTGGTTCTGTTTTGGCCGAGAGCAATGGAAATGGGGGAGGAAATACTTTTGCTTTCTTGTGTTGGTGGAATAATGTGGTGGATAATGATGGGTTGTCTTGATATTTTGCTAGGTTAATAATAAACAAAGGAGTTACTGGAAGATGATCTCATCATTTTCCATGTGTTGGTGATTTGTGGTGAGATGAGATCATCCCTAGTTAACTAGACAAGTAACTAGCCATTCCTTCCTAACTATCACTTAGTTTCTTGTTTGATCAACCATCCACTTGCCTTGCCACTTGCAAAGGTATTTACAAGAGTCGTTATTCATTTCTTTGTCCGGTTATCACTCAATCTCGTTGATCGTTTGGTTAAATACCTTAATGGTTTTATTGATAAAATCTTCTTGGTATTTTTAATACCTAAGTTAATTCTCCTTTATAATCCTTGAATTTAAAATCCTTCATCTTAATATTAATTCCTTAAATCCCTTAATGTCTGGTGGAAATCTCGGGGAAAAATAAAAGTGCTCGTTTTCGAAATCCGACGGCTTTTACATACACTAATTTTCTTTATGGAATACTAATATGATCTTAGAATTTCCATAACAGTACTCCTATATATCGTGGTCTGATAATTTTTATTAATCAGCATTGTCAGCAAAAGTTACTATTCATCCGGGTTTCAAAAATTTCCAAAAAATTGGGGTTATTACAGTCAATTATGCTATATTCTTTATAATGCTTGCTAACCATCTTATTGAGAACATTGTTGTTGAAAACCCAACCAACAAGCTAAACTGTTGGGTTCAAGAAAGGAGAATTATTGCAGATCTTAATAGAGCTAATCACCATAAAGAGGTGCCCATCTTCTATTTTCTAGTCATGGAGGGTCCTCAGGTAAGTAGGTAAGCTCTACTATCTTCACTCTTCCAACCTCACACATTTTTTTGTCTTCCAATGTAGCTATGACATCTGTGTCATTGACCCAACAAATGCCTACCCAAGCTACCAAACCAACAATTTTAAAATCCAAATCTAAGAAAGCTCCCTCTAGTTTCTTTCAAAAGAAACTAGTTGCAAAATCTACTAAACACAAAGAGGGGTTTGTGAAGGTGAGTGAGCAAGGTGAGGGACAGGATGAAAATCAAAAAAACCCTAGGGATAAGGATGGTGAGATGAATGTACCCAAGTCTAGCCACACCACAGTTTCCCAACAAACTGTGGTTGTTAATAAGGAAATAAGCTCAATTCTAGTTTCATCCTCCCAAAAGGATGTTACTATTGAAACATGTTCTCAACCAGGAGCACAGATCAGGAGGGCTAGGGACACAAGTTCACCATAAACTTATGCTAGAAAGAAAAGATCAAACCCTTTGGGGATGCAAGGAAACACACACAGTGCAAACTGGAGCTAAAGACCCAGTCACTGCACCATCTCAAAGTCAGATTGATGTGGCTCCAATAAATGTAGAGTCGCAACCAAAATCCTAAACAATTGAAGCACCTGAAACACCAAATTCACCCACACACTCATTGGATGTTGACATGATCAATACATCACTTCCAAATTCTCCATCTTTAACTCTTTTGGAGAAGCCAAAAATTCAAGCAAGTGAGCATCATCTTTTGGATGATTTGTTGGCTCACTTGCCATTTCTTTCTGAGTCTGTTGAGACATCTGTGCCTAAATTTTTATCAATCTGCACAGAGTCTACAATAGTCTCCACTCCAAGCTCATTCATTTATTCTATCCTGATGGATATTCATCATTCGTCGAGTAGTGATTGTATCCCGACGGATAAGCCTAACAGCAGTCATCCGTCGGATAGCCATACTACTATCCCGATGGATATTCATTATCCGTCGGAAGTCTTTGCACAACTTTAAATTTCTTCAATTCTCACAAGTGAAGAAGACCTAGTGGTAGTGCAATCACTCTTAGGACTTAGGGAAGGGAGTGAACTGAGTGAGAGGCTGGGTTGCTCCCAGGAAAAGGGAGAGAATATGAGTGAACAAATACAGTCCATTTCTTCAGGACTGGCAAAAGTAAGTGAGAGAAGTCCCACCTTAGATGGTGAAGGTGAGGGTGTGAGGGTGGGAAGCCAAAGGGTGCCCTTGATGCAAGAACAGTGAGATCATGAGAGAAATACAGGTACTGGAGATATAAGGATGAACACCATTGCAAGTGAGTCAATGAGTGTCAATGATGCAGAAAGGAAAAGACTATTTCAGCAAGAATATCAAGCTGTCATAGCTTCTATTTCTCTAGATGCTGAGACATTTACTCATCCTGTTACAACTTATCAAACACTAGTTGTACAGGGCAATGAGGAGGCTGAAAGAATACTTAATTTGGTGCACACTACTCAATCTCTACAAAGAGCAAAGGATGCAATCACTGCTATGCCTTCAGCTACTGGCAGTGATTTTGAACTGGCTGAAGACTCATTTTGGGATGTTAGTGGGGATGATGAGGAAGACAATATGAGCATAGGGGGATGCAGATGTTCCTGCCTGGATGCTAACAAAAGAATGTTCCTACTCACATCTCTAATCAACACTATTCAAGCTGATTCATGACATCCAAACAGCCATTCAAGCATCTACCAATGCCAGCACAAAGAGGCTACTTACAGCACATCTTGAAGCATTCCAGCTGCATTAGATTCAAGCTCTCCAACACAGTCAAAGTGTGGATGAAATCAAGCAGGAAGTCTCTGAAGTAAAACATGATTTTATAGCAAGGTTGGATGCTAGACTTCCTGGAACTACCATGACTGAGATAGCTCAGAAGCTAAGGAAGGAGGCTGATCTCAATAGAAAGATTGAGGCCATGGACTGTAGATTATCTGATATGGAGAAGTCAATGGCCAAGATACTTGCTAATCAAGAAACTCAGACTGCTCTACTCCAACACTTGGTGGCTGCTCAACTCCCTTCCACTCTCCAACTTGATGCTAACAAAAAGGGAGAGAAAGGCTCATCTAGTGAGGGGGAGAACCAACTCAACATCCAAGTCAGCAAAGTAATTATGCCAACAATTGCTTTCACAAAGCCACCATCCATGGACAACATTGACATCATAAATCTGGCAGCAGCAAAATTGGAAACAAATGACAAACTGCTAAAGATTGATGTAGCAGCAGCTCAGAAGGAATTAAAAGAAAAATGGAGGAAAATAGATGCAGAAATTCAATAGAAATTTGGACCAATTTGGAAACCATACAAAGTCTTTAATCATCACTCTCAAGTCAAGCACATCTCTGTGAATGAAATGAGTTTGAATTATCTAGAAAATGGTCAAACATCTTGCATCAAATCTCCAAAAGGAAATCTTATCATGAAGCCTAAAAGAAACTACTCAAAGTTTTTAGACAAAAATCCTATGGATATTGTGTATGAGACATCTAGGCCTGATGAGAAGAAGCTGTTGGCTAGTTCAATTGCATTTTACAAAGATCCAGCTGATTCAGCACTTAAAAGAAGATTAGCCAAGATTTACAGAAATGGTAAGGAAATCTGTGTGGTTGTTGGACACCCTATGTTTGTGGAAGCTAAAAAGGAAGAGAAAGAAAGAATTAGGCAAGAAAAGAAGCAAGCTTCTCTGGATGCTAATAAGCTCAAACAAAAGAAGAAGCAAGCTGCTATCTTAGCCAAACTTCAAGCTGTAAAGACCACAACTGAGATTTCTGCACAACCATCTGTGATTGCTGAACCTCAAGATCAAAAATTGCAAGATGAACCATAACAGAAACAAAGATTCAGATACAAGCTCCACTCCAAAAGAAAATTGGACTTCAGTGATGAGGAAATGGAAGACTAGATTCCCAAAAAGTCTACAACTTCAACTCATACATCAAGACCCTCAATGGTATTTGTAGAATTCAAGGTGATGGATCCAACAAGGAATATTCATGGTGAGCCCATAATTCCAAAGGATGAGCTAGTAGACTGGGATAGTTTGCCAAATCCTAAACTAAACTTTCTAATATTCAACAAGCCAAAGAAGAAAAAGTCTAGAGCAAGAAAGAAAGTGAATCCTGTGACTCTCGGATCCAAGACCCTAACCAAATTTCAACCTACAGTCAACAAGGGAGATTTGTTATACATCTGTGACATCAAGGAGTTCTCTGACATAAACCTCTACGTAGATGAATTGGAAGAAGTAAGAGGAATTGATGCTCATAGACATCTTCCTGAAAGGCTGGTGTTTAAATATAAAGGGGGAAAGAGATAATATGGCCACTTCACACGATACTTCTAAAAAGCCAATCTGTTCTAATAAAGATCTGCTCATATTTCAAAAAGAACTTTGGATACAATGTGACTGCAAGAAAATTAGTTCTAAAGAAGATTGAGGAGCTGAGGAGTAATAAAGCTAAAGATGCACTACCAAAAACTCTATCTATTCCCTTCACAAGAAAGAGAGTGCATTTGAGGCCTTATTGGTTGATAGAATTCAGGGATGAAAAGGGAGTAAGAAGATTCTTCAGATTGGAGGACCAGTTGAGTATCTCTAGCAATGAGACTCTATTGGAAATGCAAGAAATGCTAGATCTCTCAGAAGCTGATGAACTTGAGTTCCACATACAACTTCAAAAATAGATAGAAGAGAAAAACAGGAGGCTTGGGAAGAAATCCAGACAATCAAGGAAATAGACTTATCTGCTAAGACTAGAGGAGCACCTTGATATTGATTGTGAACAACTTCTTTGTACATTTTGCTTTGTTCAATTTTCAGTTAATTTTGCAGCACTTATCAGTTTTATCTACTACCTTTCAATTTGTATTTTTAGGTTATTTTGTTATCATCAAGTTTCTCTTAATTTATGGCTACAATTCCAGTAGACATAAATTAGGGGAGATTGTTAGGAATATGTTGTGAACTTGATGATAAATTAAACAAAACACCTTAGTAGATTTAACTTAGTGAATTTTATAGCACTCGACGGACGATCAAGTATGGTCCTGACGGATGATTTAATATAGTCCCAATGGATGACTATTTGACATCCACCGGGTGAGTAGCTTATGCAATAATAAGATCTGTAGCACATTTCTGTAAACTACTTTGTGTAGATTCTGTAGGAGCATATGAGTCATGTTGACTACTAGTGTATATGCAGAATAGGTTGATTAATTGTAAATATGAGATGTCTTGTAATTCTGTATAAGTGAAATGGAGTCAAGTGACAAATAGCCACCCTACGGATGATCAACAAGGGTACCCGACGGATGATCAACAAAGCCACCTGACGGATGACAAACATGTACCCGACGGATGATCAAATTCAAATATTTGTTGATAGCGAAAACACAGTCACATGCGTCGAGTGTTTGGAAATGGAATTTGGCAGCCTGTTAAGTAGGGATTTGAGAACAAAGAAGCATTACCATTTTCATGCTAATTTGAAGATATTCAGAGATGTTGGAATAGAGTAGTGAAGTAGCATGGAGTTAGACTAGATGTGTTTGTTTTATTATCTTGTCTTATTGTCATGTAAACTTGGTGATATATAAACCAAGTGTAGCTAGTAGAAAATTTAACTAAGCAAACACATTTTAAAAGAGAGAGAGAGAGAGAGAAAAAGCTGTACTTGTCAAGAATTTCTCTGTATGTTGTTTGTTATAACTTGTAAGCAGCTGTGAGCAATTCAAGCTTTACAGGGTTCTCATTCAATATATATATATATATATATATATATATATCTGGTGGATACTTTCAAATCCACTAGAAAGTTTTAAAAGCTTGTGTTTTTATTACTTTGTGTTTTGATTTATATAACTATTTTATTCCGCACTCTGCAAATCAAACACTCATATATTTATCGAATTAGAACTGTTTTAAAATCCTAAAAAAGTAGCCAGAATTACATTTAACCCCCCTTTATGTAATTCTTGTTATATTGTTAGGGAATAACAATTGGTATCAAAGCAAGCTCTTGAAGTACAAAGAGTGTAAAGATCACAACAAACAGCAAGATGAACAAAAAGGATTTTGGAGTCAAAATTCCATTTCTGGACAAAGATAATTATCACCACTGGAAGGTGAAAATGCACCTACATCTACTTTCCCAAGATGAGGCCAATGTGGATTGCATAGAGAGAGAGAGGTCCTCATGTACCAATGAGAGCTGCAACTGGCAATGAACCATCTGTTCCCAAAGTTAGGGATGAATGGTCAGATCCTGATATTGAGCAAGTTAGGAAAGACAAGAAGGCCATGAATATTGTTAGGTCACACAACACTGTAGAAGGGGGTTGAATATAGTGTAGAATACAATCAAATCGATTTAAAGCACAAGTAACAGAAAACAGATGTATTCGATATAACAAACTCTGTTACAATAGAATTGTTCTCTCTCAGTGATGAACAAATATCACGAGAGCTGCTAGATTACAATATATGATCTTCTCGATGATCGTAACTCTTATAGAGTAAACCTATGTCTGTGTTTATATAGACACACAGTTACAAGATAACTTCTAGTTGATATGGAATATAATTTTGTCTCTTAAAATATATCAACCAGATATCTTATAATTCTTCTAGTCCTCGAACTCTTTCCTTGCATATCTTCTTCTTGTATTAGTCTCTATCTTATTTCCTATAAATCAGCTTCCTTCCTTAACTGTAAGTCCTCCAGTACTTAAGTTCTGATATCCATCTTCTGATATTATCTTCTGATAATCTAAGTTCTGATATCCTTAAGTTCTGACTTCCAGTAAGTCCTGATTCCAGTAAGAACAGATATTTCCTGTTTATTAAGATCTGAGAACTAAACATGAAACATATAGACATGACATCTCAAATATATTCAACAATCTCCCCCAACTTGTAAATTATGCAAGAATGTACAAGTTAATAGATTTGATGATGTCAAAAACATTTAAGTTCAAATGCAATAAGATTTTGACTAAAAAATAATTACAACTTACAAAACATCCAGCTTTACCAGCATTACTGAATCAATCTGAATCCATAATGATTCTTAACAAAATCTCTTATCAGATTATCTTCAGCTTTCTTCAGAACTTCAGCTAACTGCGCTTTGACCTACATCAGTTCTTCTTCTTTACTATCACCAATTTGATAAATGGCTGTTCTGAGATCTTGAATGGATGTTCTTTCAAGTCCATCACCAAGTCTGATAACCTTAGGATGTGAAGAGTTTTCATTATAACATAAGGATATTCCTTTCAGAATAACTTCACCTTAGCAGAATTCTTCAGCATAGGAATTTCTCTTCCATCATCTTCAGTAATCATTGGACTGTAATGAGAAGTCTTTGTACCAGAGATTCTGAATAGATCTCTTATAGCCTTCAAAATATATTTTGACCATCTTCTCGTAACATCAGATTTTAGTTCCAGAAGATAATGAATATGTTGAAGCTCTCTGATAGACTTCTTTAATACATCGGAATCAGCTAATCTATAAGTCCTTCCATCATTGAGAGATAAGATCAATTTCTCTTTTAGATTCTCCTTATCATGAGCATCTATCACAACTTGAGCAGACAACACCTTGTCAAGGTGTCTTTGTTTGATTTGTTCATATGGCTTGTCTGTCAATATGAAAGGATATTTTAGAGTAACCTTTGCTCCTGTTTGAATCTTCTCTTCGTCAGAACCTAATCCAGCTGTATCTCTAGGTTGCTTGGATCTCAACCCAAATGTAGCAAGTTGACTCATCATGAGATTGGATTTTGGTTCAACTGGAATAGCTTTCTTCCATAACAGCTTCTTATTATCAGCAATTGTCATTTTATCCAAATCAACTTGATCAGAATTTGTTGTTTCTTCTGTAGCTTGATGTCCTTTATTCTGAACAACAACTTGAGCAGTGTCAGAGGTTGTTTTAGAATCTTCACTTATCTTTCTTCTTTTCATAATTTGAACAGTTTCATCTTCTATCAAATTATCATCATGCAATGTAGTTTGATAGACTGGAATGGAAGAATTTTTCTTTTTCTTTAAAGGTTCACCAACATTTTCTTTTCCTTTTGATTTAGAATCAATCTCAATTTCTGATCTTGTTTTGGCTTTAGATGCCTCAGTGATTGATTTCTCCTTGATCACAATGCCTTTCTCCTTAGGCCTTGGAGGTTTCTTTGCATCAGAAGCTTTAGACTTAGGATTTGTCTTTTCAGCAGCAAATCTAGCTTTTTCCTCCTTGAGAGTTTCTAAATCCATTCCTGGATTATGTTTCAGAAATAATCTTCTTGCTATCTCCTCATCAAGTGTCTGGATTTTAGGATCTTTGTAATAAACAGTAGCCTGCTTCCCCTTTAACTTCAGAGTTTGTAAAAACCTCTGAGAGTCTTCAGATCCTGACTGAATCAGAATATCTGAACTTGACATCAGACTTTGCTTATCACCACTTGACTTCAGTCTTTGAGCATTCACAACATCAGAACTTGACTTGTTCAGAATAGAATATTTTCCTTGAACTTTTCTTTGACCTCTGCTCTTTTCAGAGTTTCCCTGGTCATCACTTTCATCATCTTTTTTCTTCAGTTCTTGAGTAGGTGAGCATTTGGACTTAACTACCTTCTCCCCCTTTTTGGCATCATCAAGAAGTAAGAGAGAAAGAAGAAGTTCAACTTAAGATTGGATTTCATCCAATTGAGCTTTCTGAGAAGCTTGATTAACCAGAACCTCAGCAATTTGGGCCTGTTACTTCTCTTGAGTTTTCTCAATGGCTGCAACTTTTTCAGAAATAGGTCTAATATACATGTGTTTGTCAAGCTTGAGTACTTGATCTAGCTTATCAACTTGTTCTCTGAGTGTATCAACCTGTTCATGAGTAGCAATATATAGACCTTGAAGATGTTTTGTAGACAGATCTGTGATCTTAAGTTGAGTCTTGAAATCACCATTTGTAAGCAACTCATCAGCCTTTACAATATGCTCTGTCAGAACTTTAGAACATGGAATAAAATCATATCGATTCCACTTCTCGGTCCACTCAACACCTCTGTGAGTATCCTCCCAAGGAATAGGTGCTTCCTTTTCAATAAATATCTTCACCAATTCTTCCTTGCCTAGAATAGGTACTAGAGTCTCAGCAGAAATACTCTCATCAGAACTTGTCACGCCCCCAACTTAAACAGCAAATTAAATATAGCTATTACAAAATTTTAAAAGAGATAACACAACCAAATCCAAGATCTTACAGTTTAGGGTTTGGAACAGCCCAACACTACCAACTATTACATCTGATTTTGAATACTGAGTCCTCACACAAACTACTATCACTTATTCTACCTGAGCTCGAACATAAGCATCAGCATCACAGGTCTTACGGGCAGTCTGCTTGAATCTAACCATAGCTGCTAGCTGTAATATCAGGGTAAAGCAAGGAGTGAGCCAAATGCTCAACAAGTGCTAACAGTACGACACGAAATATAAATCGAGATATATATTAAAGAATGACAATGGAAAAACATAACCAATGGTAACGAGAGATAAAACTGTGTGAGATGGCATCATTTTGCTTGTATCAAAACAATTTTAAAATCATGTCTTAATCAAAATCATTTTATGACGCTACGGATTACAGCCGGTGATCAGCCGCGAAGTAATCCCGAACCTCGCTGAGTTCTAATACATTAACGGGAATCCCTAGGAAACTTTTAAGCCTAATATAAGTGTGGAAATGACTCGCGTCTCAGTCCAGATCCACTATTCAAGGAAAACATTTATCCCCCTTTGGGACTAAAAACCCATATTTTATTTATTTCAAAAACTGATGCCGAATTATAACAAAATCTCTTTTAACAGTAAACATTTTTATTAAGGGAATATAGATCAACTCGAAACACGGAAAATATGGTACTAAATCTCAGGGCCATGATTCACAAAACTATACTCTATTAAAGTAACTGAATGGTTTTCATATCTCAAAGATTTAAACAAGGGAATTCAGTGAGGCTATTGGATATTATAAAAAGGGTAATGCCAAATTGGGCTTTAAGCAATGGTTTCTCATCAAGGTTCAAGTGCTGGATCATCAAGAAGGTAGGCTTCATGAATACTAAGGGTGTTAGGGTATGCAGAAATGATCTTTAACTCAGGATATATCAGAATTGTCAAGCTTTAGGATAAGAAAGAGGGTATCAATCAATGAGGAATCACGTTGGTAAGTATCTGACTATCAGAGTTCAAGGTAAGGTTCTATAGGGGTTCAAGTTTCAGGGTGAGATATTAATACTTAGGAATCATTAGCATCTTAATCAAGAGGATCAATCAAGTATTATAACAACTCTTTATTTTATCATGGCATTCAACTATCATGAAAAGACTTTTGAACTACTTGCAATACGTACTCGAGGGTTCATGGCATCTCTATATAATTCAAAGATAAACATAAGATACGCTTGATTTAATATATCAAATGATACAGGATAGTTGTAGCAATGTATGAACTATTAGCAGTAAATACGAAGGTCAAGTTGAATCACTTGCCTTGAGAAAGGCTGGTCTGGTCTTACTGGTAGGAGCAACTGGAGCTTCACTCGACCTTTATGGAAAGTTTTCCCTCGTCTCAAGATCCTAAATAATAATAATAATCCTCATTATAATATATTCTTACCATCTTAACCTATTTACAACTTGAAATTAAACATGAATGGCACTTAGGCCTATACGCACTTAATTTTATATTCACTTTTAAATTACAAAAGTACACACATAGCCACATATTCATATATCATATATTAACACCAAATAACACCATATATACCATAATGCAACACTAGGCTTGGATGATCTCGACTCACCACTTAAGTCACTTGGTCGCTAAACTAGACAAGGTCTTCTAATTTTGGCTTCCTAACTCGATGTGCCTTTCCTAAATTATCCAAAACCTATTGACCCTCACTTGTGCCTTTAGCTCTACTGACCTTATACCATCTTAAAACTATGGTGGTCGACCTAATACTCACCTCTAAGTGTTCTAAAACTATGTGATAAGTGAAAGCGCTCACTGGTGCAAATTTCAGAATGACAACTATGGTTTCTTGAGTGCATTAGACACTCTTAAACTATAAGTTTTCCTTCAAAACTTTTACACAAGACTCTCCTGACCTAAGGGCATCTCAAAAACTTGATGTGGCTCAAGGGCCTGGCTTGGGCCTTCTTCGGCCTAAGCTAAAAGTCCAAGGTTCCCCTGTTTTTCTGGGCAGAAAACGCCCTGACTTGAATTAACTTGTGACACATGGTTCTAACTCATATCCTATGAACTATGGTAGGAAACACTTCTCTGACACTCCCTCTAACTAAGGCCCAATAGGGCCTAATGAGGGCCTACCCATGACATGGTCAAATCTTCCTATTTCTAAGTTGCAACAAAACTGTCCCCTGCTAGACATATTTTGTTATTCTACTTGTGCACCTAACCAAAAGACATGCAAACCTCCAACCAACTCCTAAAACCTTTTATATACTCCCAATACTAACTTCTGGTAGCTTGGGCCTCAAAGTGCACATCAATGACATGGTCAAAACTCACTCTAAACCTCAGGGTACTAAACTGATTTTCTGCAGAAACTATAACTCTCATTTCTCCAAGGTTTTGACTTGACAAACTCAACTAACAACAACTCAATACTTAAACCAAGACTTATACATGGTATTCTACTGAATTAACTCCCTTATTCTCAAAATAACCTTGGGTGAGATCATCCTTACCTAAGATACAATTATGGCAAAACAAAAGAGATCATATTTCTCAACTCACCAATCATTAAGTTTTTGAAACCACAAGATATCCTTTTTATAAAAGATAACCACAAATTATTACCATGCAACAAGAAGCATAAATCAATATTAACATATTATTCCTACTGAAATTAAGGCTCACTAACAAAATCTTTCCAAATGATCAAAATCTTACAACATTCTAATAGAAATCCACATGCATGCATGTCCTCGGGTTTTGCAAACCAAAACAACACATTTTCTACATATATTCTACCATAAAATTGACATGCAAGCCTAGCATAAGCTATACCTAGATGATCACTTAGCATGCAAGCAGTTTTATCAAATTTTCACCACAAAATTCAAGTCATTATCACATAAACATGAAAAATTTGAGCAAAACAACAAGAATGATCTCAAGGACCATTCATTCGGCTCCCATATGGTCATGGCCGAATGAAATGGATGGGAATGGCCATTTAATCATCAAGAGTTTCCTTCTCAAGACTTGGCACTTATCCATTCCTTGTAGTCCTCTCAAAAACAACCCTAAACTCACAAGAATCAAGGTTGTATTTTGAGTTTCACTAAAACTTTTACATGCAACCTTTAAACTTAAAATTTCTACTCAAAACTCTTTGAAATATGAGTGATCATGGTATGGGAAGTAACATTTACTTGTGTAAAGAGTGGAAGCTTGGTTGAGGATTGAAGAAAAAAAATGGGGAGGGGGGTTTCGGCTTTTAGCCGAGAGTGAGAGGGGAGAGCCGAGAGGAGGGAGAAGGGAGGGAGGAGAGAGTGAGGTGTGGGTGGAGTATGAGAATGATCATGACATTTGCTTGAATTTAAAATCCTTTCTCAATACATTATATTCCTTTTTATGATCCTCTATTAAATCCTTGAATTTAAATCCTTTTTATCCTGTTACCTTATACTCAATTCTTTCGATATCTGGTGGATTTTCGGGAAAAATCAAAAGGTTCAAATTTGGATTCTGACGATCTTTACATACACTTATATATCATATAGAGTACCATAAAATCTCAGAATATCCATAAAAGAACCCCTACATAGTGTGGCATGAAAGTTTTCTTATTCAGCAATATCAGCAAAAACACTATTCATAAGGGTTACAAAAAGTTCAAAATTTTGGGGTTATTACAGTCTCCCCTCCTTAAAAGGATTCCGTCCCGGAATCAAATAGAAAACAAATGGGGGTACTTTTCTAGCATTGCGCTCTCTAGTTCCCAAGTTGATTCTTCCACATTATGATTCTGCCATAGCACTCTGACTAGCTTGATCACTTTGTTCCGAAGCACCTGCTCCTTCTTATCCATAATCTTTACTGGTTTCTCCACGTAAGTCAGATCTGGTTGCATATCCACATGCTCGTACTCCACTATGTGTCTGGCATCCCGATGATACTTCCTTAGCATTGACACATGGAACACATTATGAACTTGTTGTAGGTTCGGGGGTAAGGCTAGCTCGTAAGCCAACTTCCCAATCCGTCTTAGTATCTCAAAAGGTCCAATGTATCTTGGGCTTAGTTTTCCTTTCTTTCCAAATCTCATTAACCCCTTCCAAGGGGATACTTTTAGTAGTACTAAGTCCCCTACTCCATACTCCTTGTCCTTTCGGGCTAGGTCTGCATATTTCTTCTGTCTGTCTTGGGCTGCTACCAGCCGTCCTCTGATGAGATCCACTATATCTTTGGTCCTTTGGACCACTTCGGGTCCGAGCATCTTCCGCTCTCCTACTTCATCCCAGTATAAGGGAGATCGACACCTTCTTCCGTACAGGGCCTCATAAGGCGGCATTCCGATGCTAGCATGAAAGCTATGTTATAAGAAAATTCGATCAACGGCAAGTGATCATCCCAACTTCCTTTAAAGTCTATTGCACAGACTCTCAACATATCCTCTAGTGTCTGGATGGTCCTTTCACTCTGCCCATCCGTCTGGGGATGGTAAGCGGTACTCATATTTAACTTGGTCCCCGCACATTCTTGAAAGCTCCTCCAAAATCTGGAGTTGAACCTGGGGTCTCGGTCTGAGACAATGGACGCTGGGACTCCATGTCGCGTCACTATTTCCTTAAGGTAAATGTCCACCAGTCTATCGACTGTGTATCTCTCATTGATAGGAATGAAATGAGCTGACTTTGTCAGTCGGTCTATAATCACCCATATGGCATCATGGTTGGCTTTCGTCCTTGGTAACCGACAACAAAATCCATGGCTATCTGTTCCCATTTCCATTCGGGAATCTCCAGGGGTCGTAAAAGTCCACTGGGTCTCTGGTGCTCTGCCTTTACTCTTTGGCAAGTCAAACATTTGCTTACCCATTCTGCTACGTCCCTCTTCATGTTGGGCCACCAGTAATATTCCTTCAAATCCCTATACATCTTGGTGCTTCCCGGGTGAATGGAATACCTTGAACTATGGCTTTCATCCAAAATCTCATCTTTAAGCTCTTGAACGTTCGGAACCCAAATCCGGTAGGAGTACCTCATTATCCCTTTATCATCTTTCTCAGTATGGATCTCTTCTCCAGTCATTGACTCTCTGCCTTCATTCATTATTTTCTCTTGGCACAATCTGATCTTTTCCAATAACTCTGGCTGCATTGAGATCTCAAACAGCTTTTCAGTTCCGGTTCCGGTTACCTTTACTTCTATTTCCATCCTCTCGAAATCCTTATCAATTCTTCCGAAGTCATTATCATTCTGAGTCTTTCCTTTCTACTAAGGGCATCAGCCACCACATTGGCTTTCCCCGGATGATAGAGAATCTCACAATCATAGTCCTTGATTAGCTCTAACCATCTCCTCTGGCGCATGTTGAGCTCTTTCTGCGTAAATATGTACTTGAGGCTCTTATGGTCTGTGAAAATCTCGCACTTCTCTCCATACAAGTAGTGCCTCCAAATTTTTAGGGCAAAAACTATTGCTGCGAGCTCAAGGTCATGAGTAGGATATCTAATCTCGTATTCCTTCAGTTGTCTCGACGCATACGCAATCACTTTACCGTGCTGCATAAGCACACACCCTAATCCTTTGTGCGACGTCACTATATAACTTTTCCGTCTGGCAATGCCAACACCGGGGCCGTTACCAACCTTTTCTTTAATTCCTGAAAACTGTTCTCGCATTTCTCCGTCCATTCAAACTTCTCTGTCTTACGAGTAAGTCGTGTCAAAGGGGCTGCGATCTTCGCAAAGTCCTGTACAAATCTACGATAGTAGCCGGCCAATCC
Organism: Apium graveolens; assembly: GCF_009905375.1. Classification (NCBI taxonomy): domain Eukaryota; kingdom Viridiplantae; phylum Streptophyta; class Magnoliopsida; order Apiales; family Apiaceae; genus Apium; species Apium graveolens. The sequence continues at coordinate 145,626,000 of NC_133649.1, read as the reverse complement.
TATGAAACTCCTTACCTCTGTGGGTGTGGTTGGCCTTTCCCAATTTGAGACCGCCTCTATCTTGGAGGGGTCGACCAATACTCCTTCTTTATTGATCACATGTCCTAAAAACTGTACTTCATTCCGCCAGAATTCACACTTCGAGAATTTGGCATATAACTGTTCCTCTCTGAGTATTCCTAGAGCTATCCTCAAATGCTCTGCATGCTCTGCCTCAGTCCTTGAGTAGATTAAAATATCATCGATAAAAACTATCACACACTTGTCCAAGTACTTCTTGAATACTCTGTTCATTAATCCATGAAAGCCGCTGGGGCGTTGGTTAATCCAAAGGACATTACCAAGAACTCATAGTGCCCATACCTGGTACGGAACGCTGTCTTGGGAATATCTTCGGGTTTAATCTTTAGTTGGTGATATCCAGTTCTCAGGTCAATCTTGGAAAAATAAACAGCATCCTTTAGCTGGTCGAACAGATCGTCTATTCTAGGTAACGGGTACCTGTTCTTTATGGTTAGCTTGTTCAACTCTCGATAGTCGATGCACAGCCTCATGCTCCCATCCTTCTTCTTAACAAATAACACTGGTGCTCCCCACGGAGACACACTGGGTCTTATCATACCCTTATCCAAAAGTTCCTGCAATTGGGTAGCTAATTCCTTCATTTCTAATGGGGCTAACCGGTAAGGTGCTTTTGAAACTGGCGCCGTCCCTGGGGCCAACTCAATAGCAAATTCAATCACTCTATCGGGTGGTAATCCCGGAAGATCTTGTGGGAATACGTCTTCAAATTCGTTGACTACCGGAATATCTTGTAAGTTGGGCACCTCCTTCTGCGTGTCCACCACATAGGCTAGGTAAGCCTCATTTCCTTTTCGTAGCATCCTTCTGGCCTGGGCCATAGTCAAAAATTTTGCGTCTGCCTCTTTCCTCTAAATATGACTTCTTTCTTTCCTGGGATATTTAACTTAACTTCCCCTTACAGTCTATCTGAGCATCATTGCTAGATAGCCAGTCCATTCCCAAAATTACATCAAACTCCCCTAATTTAAAAGGAATCAGATCAACACTAAAAGATTGCTCCCCTATGCCTAACTCACAGGCGGGGTGAATCTGGTTAACAGGAATAATTTCATGATTGGCTATTTCTACTTGTAAGGGTTCTATCAAGGGTTCAGCCTTAAGTCTTAATTTACGCGCAAGGTCCTTTGATATAAAAGATTTAGTTGCTCCCGAATCAAATAAAACGTTTGCACTGACTGAATTTAGAGAAAGGGTACCTGCTATCACATCTGAGTCTTTCATAGCATCCTGGACTGTCATGTTGAAAGTCCTCGCAGTAGGTGGCTTATTGGAGGCAGCCCTGCTGGCTCCTGAAGCTGCTGGTTTGTTCATTGGGCATTCCTTCTTCCAATGACCCGGGCGTCCACACTGATGACAAGTGGTGGTTGGAATGACGGCAGGGGCTGACGAAGGGCATTTGTGGGAATAGTGGCCCACTTGCCCACACTTAAAGCAGGTTACTGGCTTTCCCTTACATTCCCCAGAATGCATCCTTCCACAAGTGTTACAGGCTGGCAATGGGGGTCGAGACTGGTTGGAATAGGACATTCTTGACTTCTGGCCGCTCTGGCTCACATTCACACTCATTGGCCGCTTAAACCCAGTGTTCTTTCCCGGTAGGGACACTGCTCCTCGATTAAATCTAGTTGGGAAGCTCCTTCCTGCGGAACCTCCACCCATGCTCATGCTTTTCCTCTTTATTCCCTTCTTCTTTCTTTCTGCATCTGTTCACTTCCGGCTTCTACAATTGTTGCCTTTTGCACCAGAGTGGCATAATCGTAAGCTCAAGGATTGCCACCCTATTCTGAATCCACGGTTTCAGTCCCTGCTGAAACCTCCTAGCTTTCTTTTCCTCGGTGCTCAAAATTCCGGCACAAACCTTGATAACTCAGTAAATTTCGCTTCGTACTCTGCTACAGATAAGTTATTCTGCTTTAGCTCCAAGAACTTGAGCTCCATCTGGTTTTCCATAAACCTCGGGAAATATTTTCCCAGAAACAACTGACTGAATCTCTCCCAGGTTATAATAGCATCTGTCTCCATGTTTTTCTTGGCCTCCCACCAGTAGTTAGCCTCTCCTTTCAGAAGGTAGGTAGCAAATACAGTCTTCTGTGCCTCATCGATACTCAGAATCTCAAAGGATTTCTCCATTTCCTTTAACCATGCCCTTGCCTCAACTGGGTCGGCTGATCCGTGGAACTCAGGGGGCTTAAGGGACTTAAAAGCCCTGAAAGAGTTTGCCACAACATTGTTATTTCCTTGAGGGGGTGGGTTGGGTTGACGTTCCAAGTTCTGCCTTAGTAGTTGCATGAACTGGCCCATGGGATCCATGCCTGGGTTTGGTATTGGTTGCTCAACCTCAGTTTCTCCTTCCTCAGCCTCTATCTCAAATCCCTCAACATCATATGTTTCCTCTCCTCTTCATACAGGGAGTCATCCTGTTCAACATAATCTCGTCTTCCTCTTCACTGTGTTCCTGGTTCCTATCGTCCTGGTTATGGCTTCCCTGGTCCTCAGATCCAGGGTTCGCCCTAGTTCCAATCTTTCTTGGCGGCATGATACTGATAATAAAAAAATTATTGGGAAATCAACGTTAGGTCACAATCATACAACATTGTGCCTTGCACAGCTCTATAATGGGGAGAATGTATCTCGCAATTCTATTATTTTATGACAGTTCTAATAAGAAGTGCAGTAATAATAATGATAAAAACAGTGATCTCGTCACTAAGGAACTGAACTGAAAGGAAACAAATATATACATAATGCGAGAAATACATAGTTTGATCTGGTCAAAAGTACAACAGTGCTACAGCCATCTGTCCCAAAAGTGATACACAAGAGTCTATCTGTCTAGTCAAAAAAGGGATGCTATATACAAGTCAACTATCCCGGAAAATTGGCTCTTACTAAGGCCTCGACTAACTAGACAACTAGACTATCCCATCGTCAGTCCTGAATCACACACCGGAGCGGGTCAGCTCCCATACCCTTTCCATCGCACGACGGAAGATATAGTCGGCCTGCCGCCTGGAGATCCTACCATGCCTGTCCCCCTGGAGCGATCTGAGTCTCGCTCGGGACGTGAGCTCTATCCCCGTCAGCTCCCTCCTCAAGGATCGGGGTATAGCCCTAGTCTCATAAGCTCGGGTACGCCTACCCGCCCTCTCCGCATCCAACTCCCTCCTGGCCTCATCCAGCCGGGCCTCAGCAACAGCCACTCGGGTCCTCAGTACATCCTGAACATAGCCGTGGGCTAACAAAGACTGCCTATGGGCAGGGTCGAGAGGTGGTGAATCCGGAGCCGCTGGGGGTGCCTCCTCGGTCTGCCTAGGCTCGGAGTATGGGTCTCTGAGCTGTCATCATATGGGCTCCAGGATAGTGGTGGAGGGGTAGGAGCTCTGACCACCGGGAGTGTGGGTAAAGGGGTACCAGTGTACACTACCATAGCTCCGACACGCTCCTCAGCCACTGGGACCTCATCCGGGTCCTCCTCATCTGAAATAGCAACAACCTCTGTCTCTGACTCCTCTGAGGGGTCCTCCTCATCCTCCTCCATCTCAGGCTCCTCCTGATCCTCGGCATCTAGCAGTGCCTCATCATGCTCACGCTCGAACATCTCAGGGTCCTCTATCTCATGCGCCTACACATTAAACGAGCTAAGTTACTATCATGATACTTATAAGGGTTCCCGTAAGGGTTTTAACTGTCAGCGCTACTTTAAGTAGTCCGACCATGAACTTGGCAAGAGTTCTTATTATCTTTGTGAGTTTATTATTACATCGTCGCATCATCTCTGAGGTTTATAAGGCTCTGATACCATTTCTGTAACACCCCCAGATCCGGGGTCAGGGATCCGGGTCGTCACGGTCTTTCTTTCCACAATATCACTTCACTTAATTAATAATAAATAACCTTATGCTGTGACCCCACACTAACACACACCACAACCCGTTATAGTCTCAGAGATGAAATTGAAATAAGTACAAGTCCTTGAATCCACAATTTAAAAGTTATTACAACCCAAAATGATTACTTGATAAATTTACAGTTAATTGCCATTATCTGCCACAAGTTATAATTATACAATATTTGGTTCCCAAAAGTAGAATGCCTGATCTACCAATAGATCTACCTCTGCAGCTATAGCAGCTACAACATCAACGGGAAGACGCGGGACGCTTCCCACGCGCTTGCGCTGGGTCTGCTTGAGTCTGGCCATCTTTCCTAACTGTTGTTGTGTGATGAAGAAATGAAGCAAGAGTGAGCATTACAGCTCGCAAGATAATATATAGTGTAAACAATAATGCAAGTATCTAAATGGATAACTTACTAGAATCCTTTATCAAGTGTAAGGTAATTACTTACTGGATATAAGTTTAAGGAAGATGAAGTTACCAATTACTTCACTATACTTATACCATTTTTAGAAATCTACTTGAACTACTACTGTTCAAAGTATAATAAGTTTCAAAAGGTCATCCCATAGATGAGACCACAAGTTAAACTTGAATAGATTCAATCTTTGAAATATTTTTAAAGGAAATGAAGTTACGAGATACTTCATTCAATGGAAACACCATTAACTGTTTGACCCTGTCAATGCTTCGGCAACCACCCATTCGTAGCCTTTCGATCGAAATGCTACGGGTAGTGTTGCAGAATTATCCAACTGGATGATGAACTCATTACGGGAGTTTTCGCGCCAGGAAGACCACTTGTAGTACAACCCCACCATTTTCTACATGTAGAGGAGAACCTGTCGGATTTACTTGTCAACCGAACACTGGACTCCTAAGGAATGGACCGTCTTAGCGGAACTTCCAGGCCATTTGGGCCAATATAATAGGCTGGGCCGGCGCCACTCGACCACTTACGCCACTCCTAGTTCAGATGAAATCCATGACTCTGAAACGTAAAGCTCGTCCCACTTTCCCCAAGTAGAAACTTGTTGATACGGCTCCACCAAGAAGTCGTATCTAGTTGGAAAGGAAAACTCACCGATATTTCCCAGGCGATGCCTGTTAATGGATTAACTTGTTCCAAGAATTTTACTTCCCGAGTATTGGGTAAGTAATCAAAACTCTTTTATCAAAATAGCAACCTTGTTGCGAATATAAAAACACCACAGAGCCGGATCCCTCAGGTTTTGAGCGAGTATTTAAATCCCCTTGAAAGGAAGATCTTAAATATAAAAATGAGTTTTGGGATCCGCTCTAACTTTTAAAAATCATTTTGAAGCTCCAAACATTTTAAGAATGTTTGGAGTAATGCTGATTTAATAAATAAATCAGTCCCAATATATTAGAAAATATCTGAATATTATTATTTAAATAATATTCCCATAAAGAATAATCTTTATAAAAATAATTGAAGTAGAAGTTGTAAAACTTATACTTGAAATGAATCTTAAATAACCAAAGATGTACTTATACGAAAGTAATATCTTTATTTGAATAATCAAAAGTAAGTTTGATTATCGACACATTATTCTTAATAAAATAAAGAATATTATTTAGTAAATAATCGGAGTCATAAGTCCTCGAAGAATATTCAAAATAATATTCATTAATAAATAACGGAGTCATAAGCCCTCGAATGAATATTCAAAATAATTCATTAAAATAAACGGAGTCATAAGCCCTCGAATGAATATTCAAAATAATATTCATTAATAAAATAAATGGAGTCATAAGCCCTCGAATGAATATTCAAAATAATATTCATTAATAAAATAAACGGAGTCATAAGCCCTCGAATGAATATTCAAAATAATATTCATTATAAAATAAACGGAGTCATAAGCCCTCGAATGAATATTCAAAATAATATTCATTAATAAAATAAACGGAGTCATAAGCCCTCGAATGAATATTCAAAATAATATTCAATAATAAAATAAACAGGGTCATAAGCCCTCGAATGAATATTCAAAATAATATTCATTAATAAAATAAAGTTATCGAATAAACCTTATTCGATTCATAGTTTTGAAAACTATTCATATATATATATATAATAAATATATATATAATATTATACTCGGGAGCCTCTACTCCCGGTTTTGAAAAAGTTCACCTTTGGGTCCCCTATACTAAGGGTATATGCAAATTACCGCTTATCTCTAGCATAGGTTTTATCAACTGAATCAACAGATATATGTATCAAGAATACAAAACAGGCATGCATATATACCATATCACATGCTACAATATATCGCAAGAATTTGCTAAATAACCATTATGCATCTATCACAAGATAATGCATGTACAAATGTATACATCACAACAACAGTATAACGGGTAGAAAACTTGCCTGAGCGACTGGGGGTTATAAATGGCTTGGGACGAGTCTGGTAACCTATAAACAACATATAAGTTGGAATTAAACCAAAGTCACTCATAAATCTACTTTAACCAATTTAGACTCTAACGCTCGCTTTGCGCTTAATGATTCTCTTAAGTCGCTCGAGTACCCTCGGCTCCACCATTTTTAATAAATTAACCATTACAAGTTTAAGGCGATTCTTTCGTGAGTGTCTTACCAACTGCCTAACACACTTTACATAAATGTTTCATACTCCAATTAGTCCTTTTAGGTCTTTAACCTATGTTTCAAAGTAAGGCGAGGGGTAATGATTCGTTCGCGAAACGTCGTTACTTAAAACGACCGTTTCTTCTAAACCGTACATCGGAATCAAACGAACTACATATCAAAACGAAGCTCGTAACATGAACTATCTAATCATGGCAATGGTCAAAACCTAGCAGTGAGTTCATGGGTCCTAATGTTAAGAACAAAAACAGCCTAAAGTAAATTGGACATTACGACGGCTATGTTTACGCGATTACCCAAATTTAAAATACTCCAATTCAACCACAATCAATCCACAATCACAACCCAATCAAAAACCATCCATACTACTTCATAACAGCCCCAACAACTCAACATAACAATTTATACTATTCTTAAACTTAAATTTAACTACACTTAAGTTCATTAATCAACAATCCAAGAATTACCACTCCAAAACTTCACAAAAAACTAAATCTCCACATCACAACAAGCAAGCCTCCATGAATTAAAATCAACAAAACTAAACCTAATTACTCAAATAAAGTTAGGGTTTGGAGGGGTTATACCTTCCTTGGAGAGTGGAGAATCAAGAGAATGGCTTGGAATCACCCTTAAAGTCCCTATCCAAGCTTAAACTAACAAAACTTCAAGAACAAAAATTTTAGTTCTTGAAAAACACTATTCACCATCTTCTTCCATGATTTTTTGGAAGATATTGTGAATGATTTAGGAGCTCAAACTTATAGGATATCCATAACTATGCATAAGGAGTCTTAGATAATTACCTTGTGATTTAACAATGCTTGGAACTTGATTTTGATTTTCTTGCTTTGGAAAAGAAGAAAAAGCCGAGAGCTCCTTGGATGAAGAAATGAAATGATTTTGTGTTTTGCTTTGATTTGTTTGGTTGGTTGATTTTTTTGATTTGTTTTGTTTTGTTACCTTTTACCATGGTAATTTTTGTGTGGTTCTAATTCAACCAACAACCACTTGCTTGGTCATGCTTATGTCACCATGTGATGTCACCCTCCCTCCTTTGTCCTCTTCTCATTGGTTTGATGACATCATCCCCACTAATCTCTTTGATTAGCTTTTAATTATTTGGCTACTGGCCGCTGATCTGTATACGGTTCGCTTAACTTTCGTTTTCGTTTATCGTTTGAGGGATCATACCCGGGATCTTATTACTTAGGTTCCCTTAACCTTTCTCAATACATTATATTCCTTTTTATGATCCTCTATTAAAATCCTTGAATTTAAATCCTTTTCATCCTTTTACCTTGTACTCAATTCTTTTGATATCTGGTGGATTTTCGGGAAAAATCAAAAGGTTCAAATTTGGATTCTGACGATCTTTACATACACTTATATATCATATAGAGTACCAATAAAATCTCAGAATATCCATAAAAGAACCCCTACATAGGTGGCATGAACAGTTTTCTTATTCAGCAATATCAGCAAAAAACACTATTCATAAGGGTTACAAAAAGTTCAAAATTTTGGGGTTATTACATGATGGCAAGGCTGATGTGAAGTGGTGTTTATATAGGCAAGAGAATGCCAGGAGACGCAAAAAAATTTAATGCTGACAGGTGGAATTAATTCTACCTCGTCTCCCCAGACTTGGAAAAAGAAAAACATTCATTGGATAGAGAAACCATGGTTTAATGCGCACAAGAAGCAAGTAAAAGTTGACTGTGCATGTACGAGTACCACTATCCCTAACTATAGTGACTATTAATCTTCCACTTCAACAGTATTATGGTTTAAACTGAGACTGTTGTCAAATTTTATCCAAAAATAAGTCAAGTAAAGAATCATACTGTATATCAGAACTTAGACTTATATCAGAACTTAACAGTCATCAGAACATAATTTTTGACTCGAAAAAGGAATGCCTTTTAGTAAGTCCTCACACAAATTCTGATTTTATTCTTTAGAACTTAATCATCAGAACATGCAATCAGAACTTGTCCTCAGAATTTGTGCAATGTGATACAATGACTGTTCATCTAAAACAACATAGATCCCCACAGTGATTTTCATCATTCATATGGAGTGGTTAGTGTGTGCATTAAGCTAAATATCAGACAAAGAGAAAAGTCTGATTCACTTCAGTACATCTTAGAAATAAGGCATAACTAAAACTTTACTAAAAACCTGTCAATATTCTGAAGCCTACTATTGAATGAATTCATGCTTGAGTCCACCTCAACTATTTTGTGCTAATTTTGAGCATCTTTTTAAATTCTATTTTACAGTGGCTTCTCAGTGTAAGTGAGTCACGACTGCTTATCAGAATTTATGCTATTATCAGAGTATTTCCAGTAATCATAGAGTGTGAAAAGTCACCAAGAAAATATTTTATTTACTTTCTGATGCATATTACTTAATACCAGCAATGCACTTGGGTCTTCCCTTCCACATTTTTACTCTAGATCTCAAAGGAGTACCTGATTTTAATTCTTGTTTCTCTTTTTTTTCTTTTGATAAGTGAGGTTTATCAGCACTTAGTACATTCAACAGATTTACTAGCATCAGAACTTAACAGATGAGTAGCATTATTCTAGTTTGTGACTTAGTAATAAAATAGACAAAGTAAACTCAACTAAGCTCAATTATCAAAATTTGCTTGTGTCAATAGATTTCCACAGAAATAACTTCTTACATGAGATCCCTTGTTTATTGAAGACTACTAGGTCAGCATCTAGCACAGTTATCCTCATAGGATTGAATAGTTACCTAAACAGACATATCACTATCAGAGTTTAGAAACATATATCAGACAACAGTCAGTACTTACAACATTTTCAATTAAGCACATAATACACAATGAGATTAAATTCTGTAAATACTGATCATAAAGTTGATGCATCAGAGCAAAACTAAGCAGATTTAGAGAAAGAACCTGAAACCATTCCAAGTTCATTACCAATCTTGTAAAAGTAGCTTCACACAATGGTTTTGTGAAGATATCTACTAGTGTTGATCTGTTGGAACAAAGTGCAATTCCACTGTACCTTCATCCACATGTTCCCTGATGAAGTGGTACCTGATGCTGATGTGTTTTGTCATAGAGTGTTGAACTGGATTACCTGTCATAGCAATAGCACTTGATTATCACAGTAAATAGCGATTTTGAAATATGTTAACCCATAATCCAGTAACTGATTCTTCATCCAAAGAATCTGTGCACAACAGCTTTCTGCAGCAATATATTCTGCTTCTGCAGTGATGTGGAAATTGACTTTTGTTTCTTGCTAAACCAAAAAACCAATCTACCTCCAAGAAATTGGCAGCTTCCACTTGTGCTTTTCCTGTCAATTTGCAACCTGCAAAATCTGCATCTGAGTAACCTATTAGTTTAAAATCTGATTCTCTGGGATACCACAATCCCAGATCAGCTGTTCCCTTAAGATACTTGAAAATCCTTTTCACAGCTGTTAAGTGAGGTTCTCTTGGATCTGCTTGAAATCTTGCACAAAGACAGGTAGCATACATGATATCAGGTCTACTAGCAGTTAGATAGAGTAGAGAGCCA